>NC_068415.1:17283352-17365852 GCF_023724105.1 Carassius gibelio | reverse complement strand
TGAACCATAGCTCACACAGACTTGCATGTATTTATATGAAACTCGGTACACTTATAGATCTCATTGAGCCGAACAACTTTCACACTTTATGTCATAGGCTCCACCCAACAGGAAGTCAGCTATTCAGGGCTGTTTAAAAAAAGCATGCTCTGGAATTTGAAATACTCCTCTTAGGTTTTCAACCCGTTCGCCACGAAACTCGGTGAACATGATCTCAAGACATTGGGGATGAAAAATTGCGAGGGGATTTTTGATATCTCGAACAGTTTGCCCGTAGCGAGGCGTGGAAATTATGGCGAGAAATGAGAAACAGGAAATGTCTAATAACATCCACATACATTTCCTGAATTTGATCAAACTTCATTGGTTTGTTCGTTGTATGATACCGATCGTATATATGTGACTATTAAGAGTCAACGTTATAGCGCCACCAAATGGCAGCAGGAAGTGAGTCATTTTCAAAATGTTTTGAATTCAGCATCTTATTTTTACTCGATTTACTTAAAACTTCATCAGAATAATGACAAAACACGGCCGATGTAAATCTGTTGTGGGGATATTGATATCTAATATGGCGTTGCCATGGCAACGTGTCAAACTTGAATGTTCTTTTATGATGAGTTTGAGGCAGACAACAACCTCAGATTTACATGAAACTCAAAACACATATCAGTATTAGTGATAGCTAGACAATGGCAAAAGCTTTTAAAAGGGCGTGAAGGAGGCACGCTATAGCGCCACCTTTTGTCAAAAGTGGGGGGTTTAGTTTTAGCTACAGACACCAAACTTGGTACATAAATTGTTCTTATCAAGACGGACAACTTTCTAATTCACAGTCATCAGCTACGACCAACAGGAAGTCGGCTATTTTGATTTGAATATTTAAATTGAGCTCTGATTTAATGCATTCTCCTCAGAGGAAATGTTCACTATACTCACCAAACTTTGTCTACATGTTGAAAAAACATTGAGGAACTTAAATTGCGAACGGATTTTGGTTAGCTTGAACCGTTTTGTCGTGGTGATTTTTTGAAATGACAGTAAAAAGGGAATCATTAATTGTCTTGTATTTTTAAATTGCAGCTTCCAAACACTTAAAAAAAAATTCATACAGAGATCAAATCATTCTGAGGACATATGCATAGTTTCATGACTTTACAACACTGTATGATTAAAAGAAAATTAAAAAACTGTCAGACATCTCAACTCACTCTGTCCCTCTGTTTGAGCAATGTATGTGTGCTGACTGAGTGCATGTGTGTGTGTGAGTGTGTGTGTGTGAGTGGGGGATGGGCATGAGCTGAGTGGCAGACACAATGAGAGAGAGAAAGAGAGAGAGAGAGACTTAATCATCTCTTTAATCACCAGAAAAAAATGTATTTTAAATTGTTATTTTTTGTTGCTGTTGCTAACATTGCTGTTTTCATTACAGCTTAAGAAATCTCTTAGGCCTTATCCTTTTCTGACAGTTTCAGGAATTAAAAACAAAATTCTAAAAATACTTATTTGTGCTGCAAATAATAATTTCAACTCATTTGATACTGACCTATTCCATCCTGTGACATGACATGTATCTACATTTTTAAAATCTCATGGATGTAACAGTAAAACTGTTCAGTTCACAGATCAAGACTAAGCTTCTTTCACAAATGCTTATAAGTCATTAAAGGATTTAATAACACTGTACAATAATGTCTAATTTGTTAACATTAGTAAATGCATTGGTAACACTTTATAATAACTGCACTCATTAGTAAATAGTCAGTTTATGCTTTATAAAGCCTTGTCCCAATATTAATAGTCAGTAGTAAGCAGTTTATAAATACAGCTATAAATAGCTTGTTCTTGGTTTATAAGCACATTTATTAAAAAGGAGAGTAAAGGGTCAGTTATCTTCCTATGAAAAAAAAAAAAAAAAAAAAAATAAACAAACAACAACACAGATTGATACAGAACTCAGAAATTTTATTGTGGATTTATGATAAAATCAGCATGTAAAAATGAATTCATTCTCCTCCGAGAAGACATAAGTAGTTCACACCAAACTTTTTCAACATGATGCTAATATACTGAAGATGTTAAATTGCGAATGGGTTTAGGATACCTTAAATGGTGTGGCCATAGCGATTTATTAAAGTAACATAAAAAAATACAATAGTTATTTTACGATATCTTTAAAATTTTTCATTTCAACTCTTCATAATTTTTTATATATGTAGAAGTCATCATTTGAAGGAAGCACAGTAAGTTTCATAGCTTTATCATTTTCAAGAGCCAGCATAAAATTAAAACTATCTTAACTTATAAATCAAGCTTGAAATTCTTAGTACCAATAATGGCCACCAGATGGAGCTATAGGATTACTTTTAAATAATTATTGTAGAAACGAGTATGATTTAAATAATTTATAGAAATCTTTCAAAGAAAAATAATATGAATTTTATGTATTTACTGATAAAATGACCCTCACTTAATTAGAATAACAAGCTGAAGTATTGTGAACTGTATATTAAGAAATAATTCTTTATAGGCTTTATGGACAGATAAGTTTTGAGTGACTCTTGAAGGTTCAGCCCCACATCCTCTTTTACCACTGTTTAAAGAATTTATCTTACAGAACAGGTGCGAATGAATTTTGGATAGCTTGAATGGTTTTGTTGTGGTGATTTATTGAAATAACAGTAAAAAAGTAACCAGTAAATGTCTTTTATTTTTTTAAAGTGCAGCTTCTAAACACTTCAAAAAAATGTACACATAGAAGACAAGTCATTCTGAGGAAATATGCATAGTTTCATGACTATACAACACTATATGGATGATAGAAAATTAAAAAACTATCAAACATCTGATGTAACTGTCCCTCTGTCACTGTGGGTAATGCGTGTGTGTGTGTGTAAGTGAATTAGGTGTGAAACTATCAGGGAGCATTTAGTCTCCAGCGCCAACATTTTACAGAACTGCCACTTTCCTGGAGTCTCCAGAATTACTCTGTGTCAGGTTCTGAGAGATCTAAGATTCAAAAAAATTATTTAATTAGAATACCATGAAGTATTGTGAAATACTATATATTAAGACTTTATATATAGGCTTTATGAACAGATTAGAGTGACTCGTGAAGGACCAGCACCACCTCCTCTTGTCCGATGGTTTGAGGAATATATCTTCCAGAATCCGGGATTAAGATTTAGGAGCTCATTTTTATTCCACCTCCTTTCCTGAAAGTCTGTCTTGCAGAATTGACTAAAAATTAATCTTCACATTAATTCCTAATTATTTTGCAATTCTTTTTGTCAGTTCTTCTTGACCTGTTTTTTTCTTATTCTTTTCTGACCTCATGACCCAGTCAGCATTTTTTGTACAATGGCCAAGTCTTAACTTATCAATTTCTGTATTGCATTTGTGTTTAATATTTCTCATGGGCTTTACAGTTTGAGTTAAAACTCTTTTTTAGCGTATTTCATCTGTAAAAGAAAACGTGCCCAATAATTCTGCACACATGAATATAAGGAGTTTTTCTCTTCCAGCTTTCCTGGACTATTGTATAGCACTCATAAATGATTAAATAAAAAATAATGGTAGTTATTAAGATTGATATGGTTTGGAATTGGTAAAATGTGCTTGGAAAAAAATCACAATAAAACAACGTTTTAATGTTTAAGTTTGGAATATTAACTGACATGAATGAATGCTATATAAATATTGTTCATGTTAACATAATGTTTAGAAATGAAATATTATTGTAAAGTGTCACTAAAGTTATATATATTGTTCCGTGAATGTGATTTTAAAGTCTTGATGATTCTGATTAACCCTTTAACTGCCTTATCCTTTAAAACCTCACTGCCAGAGGGATATTGTGAATGCATGTGCCCGCTGGGCACAGTTTACCTGATGCCACCGGGGTGGCGATGGCATTGGTGGCTTGAGCCCGCCATCGCTGCTTGCAGCTATATTTAGGGCTCAAGCCCGAAGGGGCGAAGAGCCCTATTGTTCTTCTAAGGATTATTAGGGCTCAAGCCCAAAGGGCGAGAGGCCTATTGTTTTCCTTAGGATTATTTTTTATTATTATTATTATTAGGGCTCAAGCCTGGAGGGCGAGAGCCCTATTGTTTTCCTTAGGATTATTTGTTATTATTATTATTATTAGGGCTCAAGCCTGGAGGGCGAGAGCCCTATTGTTTTCCTTAGGATTATTTGTTATTATTATTATTATTATTTATTAGGGCTCAAGCCTGGAGGGCGAGAGCCCTATTGTTTTCCTTAGGATTATTTGTTATTATTATTATTATTATTATTTATTATTATTATTTTTCTTCAAGGTTTCGGGGGCTTTTGGGGCCCTTAACGTGCTTAAAAAGTCTTGAAAATTGGCACACACATTGGAACCTGCGGCCATTAGGGCCGGGCAGAGACTGATACACGGGCGTGGCACAGGGGCTCTACAGCGCCCCCTGGAATATGGAGGGCCATATATCATACATACTTGCACATAGACATACGAAACTCGGTACACATATAGAACTCATCAATACAAACAACTTTCGTATTGCATATCATAGGCTCCGCCCAACAGGAAGTTGGCTATTTGGGGTTTATTATTCATATTTGTCGTCAAAGTTGTGGGGGCTTTTGGGGTCCTTAACATACTCAAAAACTCTTGAAAATTTGCGCACACTTTGGAATCTGTGGCCTGAAGGAGCCTGCAGAGGCTGAGACCTGGGCGTGGCACAGGGGCTCTACGGCGCCCCCTGGATCACAGTTATAAATGTTGATGTATAGCTCACACATACTTGCACGTATTAATATGAAACTCAGTACACATATAGATCTCATCGTGCCGAACAACTTTCGTATTGCATATCATAGGCTCCGCCCAACAGGAAGTCAGCTATTTAGAGTTATGTAAAAAGCGCATGCTCTGGAATTTGAAATACTTGTCATAGGTTTTTTACTCGATTGCTGCCAAACTCGGTCAACATGATCTCAAGACATTGGGGATGAAAAATTGCCAGGGGATTTTTGATATCTCAAACGGTTTGCTCGTGGCGAGGCTTTGAAATTATGGTGAGAATTGAGAAACAGGAAGTGTCTAATACCATCCACATACATTTCCTGATTTTAATCAAACTTCATCAGATTATTCATTGTATGATGTCGATCGCATATATGTGACTATTAGGAGTCAAAGTTATAGCGCCACCAAGTGGCAGCAGGAAGTGTGTCATTTTCAAAATGCTTTGAATTCAGCATCTTATTTTTACTCGATTTGCTTCAAACTTCATCAGAATAATGTTAAAACACAGCCGATATAAATCTGCTGGGGGGATATTGATATCTAAAAATATTGTTGCCGTGGCAACATGTCAAACTGGAATACTTCTCAGGTGATTTTGAGGCATATAACATACTTAGAATTTCATCAAACTCAGAACACATATCAGTATTAGTGACAGCTAGACACTGGCAAAATTTCATAAGAGGGCGTGGAAGAGGCACTCTATAGCGCCACCTTTTGTCAAAAGTGGGGGGGTTAGTTTTAGCTACAGACACCAAACTCAGTACAAAAATTGTTCTTATCAAGACGGACAACTTTCTAATTCACAGTCATCAGCTACGACCAACAGGAAGTCGGCTATTTTGATTTGAATGTGGATTGTTTTTTACATTTAGCTGTGAATTAATGCATACTGCTCAGAGGAGAGTAACACTATACACACCAAACTTGGTGTACATGTTGAAAAAACATTGAGGAACTTAAATTGTGAATGGGTTTTGGATAGCTTGGATGGTTTTGTCGTGGGGATTTTTTAAAATGACAATAAAGATGGAATTATTAATTTTCCTGCATTTTTAAATTCCAAACACTTCAAAACCTTTTTTCATAAAGAAAAAAAGTTATTCTGAGTAAATATGCATAGTTTCATGACTTTACAACACTGTATGGATAACAGAAAATTAAAAAACTGTCAGACATCTCATATCACTCTGTCCCTCTGTTTGAGTGTGTGTGCTTAGACTTCCATTGTCTGAGAGAAATAGCGCCCCTACAGGTGCAGTTACCGGAATTAAAAAGGGATGAGACTGTCTTTTGGTTTCGATTTTAAATCGGTTAAAATACAAATAAATACTTGGATTTAATTCACACTGACAAGCTAAACCAACATATATGATTATTATAAGGTCAGGGCTCATTAATAATTGATGTGTGGTCAGTGATACGTGAGAAACACGAGAGATGAATCACCGCTCTGAGCAGGAGCGTGTGGAATGATGAGCTCAGAAAAAAACGAGTTTATTCTTGTTTTATAGCTATTAAAAATAAAGTATTGCAGCGATATCACACAATTCACCAATTAGAGCACACCAAGAGCTAAATTAAGATGTTTTTGAACTGTTTGTGTGAAAATGAAATATTCGCGGCTGCCTATCTGAAATCACTGCCTCCGATCAGCGCGCACAGTGTCACAAGTTCAAAACAAACGAATTTATTCTTGTTTAAGAGCTTTTCAAAATAAATTATTGCCATAAATGCACACAATACATCCATTATAACACTACACGAGCTAAATGCAGGTGTTTGTGACCCGTTTAAGTGCGCAAGACTATTTGAAAGCGCGACTGGCAGAATAACATTTCTCTCTCGAGCTGCAGGATTCTGCCTTTCGTCGTAAGAACGAACACATCACGGACAAGATTATTTCAAAATACATAATAGCTTGGCTAATATAAACGAAAACAGCCACGTGAACATAAACTGTTGAGAAATAAATCTGAAGTGGATCTACTGGATTTGAATATTAAGTGACCGCATATACCAGCTGCTTCTGTCTTCAATTTTAATCTATATAAAAAATTAAACTCATTCATCTTGGCTGCTTTTTTAATGTGTGTACGTATTTATTTATTATTTTGCTCTAACAAGACTTAATCTATATTTAATTAAATCAATTACATTTGATTTTACATTTGATTTGTCCATTTCTGCATCTAAACGCCTAAAAACCTAAAACATGCTCTATTATACTATTGTTAGCAATTTCTTTATCGTCCAATTTATCTGGTGTACACACTTTATTTTCATAATAAACTCGTTTGTTAGATTATACACAGTTATAGTGGTCTATAATAAATATTGACAGGTTTTATTCAAGCTGTTTAGAATGATTGCCATAGGCTAATTTTTAAAAATGTAAATCCCCAAAAAAAAAAAAAAAAGTAAATAAATAAAAAACATTGGAAAAGAATAACTTGTACTTTTTTATACATTTTGTATAGTTTCATAGTTTATGCATTATAGTTATAAAAACAAACAAATTTAGCCACTCACATAGAAATCTTAGGCCTTATCCTTTTCTGACAGTTTTAGGGATTTTTAAAAATCCTAAAAAACCTTATTTGTGCTGCAAATAATAATTTCAAACTAATTTGATACTGACCTCTGACATCCTGTGACATGATATTTATTTGAATTTACATAATCTCATGGATGTAACAGTAAATCTGTTCAGCTCACAGATCAAGACTAAGCTGTAATGCAAGCAGAACTTTCACAAATGCTTTTAGGTCAATAAAATCATTACAAAACACTTACAAATCATTTAAGGGATTTGATAACACTGTAAAATAATGTCTAATTTGTTAACATTAGCAAATGCATTGATAACACTTTATAATAACTGCACTCATTAGTAAATAGTCAGTTCATGCTTCATAAAGCCTTGTCCCAATATTAATAGTCAGTAGTAAGCAGTTTATAAATACAGCTATAAATAGCTCATTTATTAAAAATGAGAGTAAAGGGTCAGTTATCTTCCTATGAAAAATAAAAAAATAAAATAAACAAACAACAACACTGATTGATACAGAACTCAGAAATGTTATTGTGGATTTATGATAAACTCAGCCTGTAAATGAATTCATTCTCCTCCAAGAAGACACAAGTAGTTCACACCAAACTTTTTTAACATGAAGCCATATACTGAAGATGTTAAATTGCGAATGGGTTTAGGATACCTTAAATGGTGTGGCCATAGAGATTTATTAAAGTAACATAAAAAAATACCATAGTTATTTTACTATATCTTTAAAATTTTTAATTCCAACTCTTCATAATTTTTTATATACCTATAAGTCATCATTTGAAGGAAGCACAGTAAGTTTCATAGCTTTATCATTTTCAAGAGCCAGCATAAAATTAAAACTATCATAACATATAAATCAAGCTGGCAATTCTTAGTACCAATAATGGCCACCAGATGGAGCTATAGGATCACTTTTAAATAATTATTGTAGAAACAAGTATGATTTAAATCATTTATAGAAATCTTTCAAAGAAAAATAATATGAATTTTATGTATTTTACTGATAAAATGACCCTCACTTAATTAGAACAACATGCTGAAGTATTGTGAACTGTATATTAAGAATAATTCTTTATAGGCTTTATGGACAGATAAGTTTTGAGTGACTCTTGAAGGATCAGCACCACATCCTCTTTTACCACTGTTTAAAGAATTTATCTTACAGTACAGGTGCGGATGAATTTTGAATAGCTTGAATGGTTTTGTCGTGGTGATTTTTTGAAATAACAGTAAAAAAGTAACCAGTAAATGTCTTTTATTTTTTTAAGTGCAGCTTCTAAACACTTCAAAAAAATGTACACATAGAAGACAAGTCATTCTGAGGAAATATGCATAGTTTCATGACTATACAACACTATATGGATGATAGAAAATTAAAAAACTATCATACATCTGATGTCACTCTGTCCCTCTGTCACTGTGGGTAATGTGTGTGTGTGTGTGTGTGTGTGTGTTAAGTGAATTAGGTGTGAAACTATCAGGGAGCATTTAGTCTCCAGCGCCAACATTTTACAGAACTGCCACTTTCCTGGAGTCTCAGAATTACTCGGTGTCAGGTTCTGAGAGATCTAAGATTTCAAAAAATGATTTGATTAGAATACCATGAAGTATTGTGAAATACTATATATTAAGACTTTATATATAGGCTTTATGAACAGATTAGAGTGACTCATGAAGGACCAGCACCACCTCCTCTTGTCCGATGGTTTGAGGAATATATCTTCCAGAATCCGGGATTAAGATTTAGGAGCTCATTTTTATTCCACCTCCTTTCCTGAAAGTCTGTCTTGCAGAATTGACTAAAAATTAATCTTCACATTAATTCCTAATTATTTTGCAATTATTTTTGTCAGTTCTTCTTGACCTGTTTTTTTTTTTCTTCTTCTTTTCTGACCTCATGACCCTGTCAGCATTTTTGTACAATGGTCAAGTCTTAACTTATCCATTTCTGTATTGCATTTGTGTTTGATATTTCTCATGGGTATTTCATAATTTTCGACTTTGAGTTAAAACAGTTTGAGTTAAAACTCTTTTTTAGCGCATTTCATCTGTAAAAGAAAACAGCCTAATAATTCTGCACATGAATATAAGGAGTTTTTCTCTTACAGCTTTTCTGGACTATTGTATAGCACTCATAAATGATTAAATAAAAAATAATGGTAGTTATTAAGATTGATATGGTTTGGAATTGGTAAAATGTGCTTGGAAAAAAATCACAATAAAACAATGTTTTAATGTTTAAGTTTGGAATATTAACTGACATAAATTAATGCTATATAAATATTGTTCATGTTAACATAATGTTTATAAATGAAATCTTATTGTAAAGTGTTACTAAATATATATATATATGTTTGGGGAATATATATATATATTGTTCTGTGAATGTGATTTTAAAGTCTAGATGATTCGGATTAACCCTTTAACCGCCATATCCTTTAAAACGTCACTGCCAGAGGGATATTGTGAATGCATGTGCCCGCTGGGCACAGTTTACCTGATGCCACCGGGGTGGCGATGGCATTGGTGGCTTGAGCCCGCCATCGCTGCTTGCAGCTATATTTATTATTATTTTTCTTCAAGGTTTCGGGGGCTTTTGGGGCCCTTAACATGCTTAAAAAGTCTTGAAAATTGGCACACACATTGGAACCTGCGGCCATTAGGGCCGGGCAGAGACTGATACACGGGCGTGGCACAGGGGCTCTACAGCGCCCCCTGGAATATGGAGGGCCATATATCATACATACTTGCACGTAGACGTACGAAACTCGGTACACATATAGAACTCATAAATACAAACAACTTTCGTATTGCATATCATAGGCTCCGCCCAACAGGAAGTTGGCTATTTGGGGTTTATTATTCATATTTGTCGTCAAAGTTGTGGGGGCTTTTGGGGTCCTTAACATACTCAAAAACTCTTGAAAGTTTGCGCACAATTTGGAATCTGTGGCCTTTAGGAGCCTGCAGAGGCTGGGACACGGGCGTGGCACAGGGGCTCTACAGCGCCCCCTGGAACACAGTCATAAATGTTGATGTATAGCTCACACATACTTGCACGTATTAATATGAAACTCAGTACACATATAGATCTCATCATGCCGAACAACTTGCGTATTGCATGTCATAGGCTCCGCCCAACAGGAAGTCAGCTATTTAGAGTTATGTAAAAAGCGCATGCTCTGGAATTTGAAATACTTGTCATAGGTTTTTTACTCGATTGCCACCAAACTCGGTCAACATGATCTCAAGAGACTGGGGATGAAAAATTGCCAGGGGATTTTTGATATCTCAAACGGTTTGCTCGTGGCGAGGCGTTGAAATTATGGCGAGAAATGAGAAACAGGAAGTGTCTAATACCATCCACATACATTTCCTGATTTTAATCAAACTTCATCAGATTATTCTTTGTATGATGTCGATCGCATATATGTGACTATTAGGAGTCAAAGTTATAGCGCCACCAACTGGCAGCAGGAAGTGTGTCATTTTCAAAATGCTTTGTATTCAGCATCTTATTTTTACTCGATTTGCTTCAAACTTCATCAGAATAATGTTAAAACACAGCCTATATTAATCTGCTAGGGGGATATTGATATCTAAAAATATTGTTGCCGTGGCAACATGTCAAACTTGAATACTTCTCAGGTGATTTTAAGGCATATAACATGCTTAGAATTTCATCAAACTCAGAACACATATCAGTATTTATGATAACTAGACACTGGCAAAAGTTCATAAGAGGGCGTGGAAGAGGCACTCTATAGCGCCACCTTTTGTCAAAAGTGGGGGGGTTAGTTTTAGCTACAGACACCAAACTCGGTACAAAAATTGTTCTTATCAAGACGGACAACTTTCTAATTCACAGTCATCAGCTACGATCAACAGGAAGTCAGCTATTTTGATTTGAATGTGGATTTTTTTTTTACATTTAGCTGTGAATTAATGCATACTGCTCAGAGGAGAGTAACACTATACACACCAAACTTTGTCTACATGATGCCAAAACATTTTAAACAACTTAAATTGCCAAAGGATTTTGGATAGCTTGAACGGTTTTGTCATGGTGATTTTTTTAAATGACAGTAAAAATGGAATTATTAATTGTCCTGCATTTTTAAATTCCAAACACTTCAAAACCTTTTTTCATACAGAAAAAAAGTCATTCTGAGTAAATATGGATAGTTTCACGACTTTACAACACTGTATGGATAACAGAAAATTAAAAAACTGTCAGACATCTCATCTCACTCTGTCCATCTGTTTGAGTATTATGTGCTGAGACTTACATTGTCTGAGAGAAAATGCGCCCCTACAGGTGCAATTCCTGAAAGGGAAATTCGACTGAAAGGGAGGAGACTCTCTTTTAGTTTCATTTTTAAATCGGTTAAAATACAAATAAATACTTAGATTTAATTCACACTGACAAGCTAAACCAACATATATGATTATTATCAGGTCAGGGCTCATTAATAATTGATGTGTGGTCAGTGATACGTGAGAAACACGAGAGATGAATCACCGCTCTGAGCAGGAGCGTGTGGAATGATGAGCTCAGAAAAAACGAGTTTATTCTTGTTTTATAGCTTTTAAAATTAAAATATTAAAGCGATATTACACAATTCACCAATTAGAACACACCAGGAGCTAAATTCAGATGTTTTTGAACTGTTTGTGTGAAAATGAAATATTCGCGGCTGCCTATCTGAAATCACTGCCTCCGATCAGCGCGCACAGTGTCACAAGTTCAAAACTAACGAATTTATTCTTGTTTAAGAGCTTTTTCAAATAAAATATTGTCATAAATGCACACAATACACCCATTATAACACAACACGAGCTAAATGCAGGTGTTTGTGACCCGTTTAAGTGTGCAAGACTATTTGAAAGCGCGACTGGCAGAATACATATATCTCTCGAGCTGCAGGATTCTGCCTTTCGTCGTAAGAACGAACACATCACGGACAAGATTATTTCAAAATACATAATAGCTTGGCGAATATAAACGAAAACAGCCACGTAGACATAAACTGTTGAGAAATAAATCTGAAGTGGATCTACTGGATTTGAATATTAAGTGACCGCATATACCAGCTGCTTCTGTCTTCAATTTTAATCTACATATAAAAAAGGAAACTCATTCATCTTGGCGGCTTTTTTAATGTGTGTACGTATTTATTTATTATTTTGCTCTAACAAGAATTAATCTATATTTAATTAAATCAATTACATTTTATTTTACATTTGATTTGTCCATTTCTGCATCTAAACGCCTAAAAACCTAAAACATGCTCTATTATATTATTGTTAGCAATTTCTTTATCGTCCAATTTATCTGGTGTACACACTTTTATTTTCATAATAAACTTGTTTCTTAGATTATACACAGTTACAGTGGTCTATAATAAATATTAACAGGTTTTATTCAAGCTGTTTAGAATGATTGCAGTAGGCTAATTTGTTTTTATGTAAATCCCAAAAAATAAATTAAATAAATAAAAAACATTGGAAAACAATAACTGTTGTACTTTTTTATACATTTTGTATAATTTCATAGTTTATGCATTATAGTTATAAAAACAAACAAATTTAGCCACTCACATAGAAATCTTAGGCCTTATCCTTTTCTGACAGTTTTAGGTTTTTTTTAAGAAATCCTAAAAAACCTTATTTGTGCTGCAAATAATAATTTCAAACTAATTTGATACTGACCTCTGACATCCTGTGACATGATATTTATTTGAATTTACATAATCTAATGGATGTAACAGTAAATCTGTTCAGCTCACAGATCAAGACTAAGCTGTAATGCAAGCAGAACTTTCACAAATGCTTGTAGGCAAATAAAATCATTACAAAACACTTACAAATCATTTAAGGGATTTGATAACACTGTAAAATAATATTTAATTTGTTAACATTAGCAAATGCATTGATAACACTTTATAATAACTTCACTCATTTGTAAATAGTCAGTTCATGCTTCATAAAGCCTTGTCCCAATATTAATAGTCAGTAGTAGTTTATAAATACAGCTATAAATAGCTTGTTCTTGGTTTATAAGCACATTTATTAAAAAGGAGAGTAAAGGGTCAGTTATCTTCCTATGAAAAATAAAAAAAATGAAAATAAACAAACAACAACAGATTGATACAGAACTCAGAAATGTTATTGTGGATTTATGATAAACTCAGCCTGTAAATTAATTCATTCTCCTCCAAGAAGACACAAGTAGTTCACACCAAACTTTTTTAACATGAAGCCAATATACTGAAGATATTAAATTGCGAATGGGTTTAGGATACCTTAAATGGTGTGGCCATAGCGATTTATTAAAGTAACATAAAAAATACAATAGTTATTTTACTATATCTTTAAAATTTTTAATTCCAACTCTTCATAATTTTTTATATACGTAGAAGTCATCATTTGAAGGAAGCACAGTAAGTTTCATAGCTTTATCATTTTCAAGAGCCAGCATAAAATTAAAACTATCATAACATATAAATCAAGCTTGCAATTCTTAGTACCAATAATGGCCACCAGATGGAGCTATAGGATTACTTTTAAATAATTATTGTAGAAACAAGTATGATTTAAATCATTTATAGAAATCTTTCAAAGAAAAATAATATGAATTTTATGTATTTTACTGATAAAATGACCCTCACTTAATTAGAATAACAAGCTGAAGTATTGTGAACTGTATATTAAGAATAATTCTTTATAGGCTTTATGGACAGATACGTTTTGAGTGACTCTTGAAGGTTCAGCACCACATCCTCTTTTACCACTGTTTAAAGAATGTATCTTACAGAACAGGTGCGGATGAATTTTGAATGGCTTGAATGGTTTTGTCGTGGTGATTTTTTGAAATAACAGTAAAAAAGTAACCAGTAAATGTCTTTTATTTTTTTAAGTGCAGCTTCTAAACGCTTCAAAAAAATGTACACATAGAAGACAAGTCATTCTGAGGAAATATGCATGGTTTCATGACTATACAACACTATATGGATGATAGAAAATTAAAAAACTATCATACATCTGATGTCACTCTGTCCCTCTGTCACTGTGGGTAATGTGTGTTTGTGTGTGTGTTAAGTGAATTAGGTGTGAAACTATCAGGGAGCATTTAGTCTCCAGTGCCAACATTTTACAGAACTGCCACTTTCCTGGAGTCTCAGAATTACAATGTGTCAGGTTCTGAGAAATCAAAGATTCCAAAAAATGATTTAATTAGAATACCATGAAGTATTGTGAAATACTATATATTAAGACTTTATATATAGGCTTTATGAACAGATTGGAGTGACTCGTGAAGGACCAGCACCACCTCCTCTTGTCCGATGGTTTGAGGAATATATCTTCCAGAATCCGGGATTAAGATTTAGGAGCTCATTTTTATTCCACCTCCTTTCCTGAAAGTCTGTCTTGCAGAATTGACTAAAAATTAATCTTCACATTAATTCCTAATTATTTTGCAATTATTTTTGTCAGTTCTTCTTGACCTGTTTTTTTTTCTTCTTCTTTTCTGACCTCATGACCCAGTCAGCATTTTTGTACAATGGTCACGTCTTAACTTATCTATTTCTGTATTGCATTTGTGTTTGATATTTCTCATGGGTATTTCATAATTTTCGACTTTGAGTTAAAACAGTTTGAGTTAAAACTCTTTTTTAGCGCATTTCATCTGTAAAAGAAAACATGCCTAATAATTCTGCACATGAATATAAGGAGTTTTTCTCTTCCAGCTTTCCTGGAATATTGTATAGCACTCATAAATGATTAAATAAAAAATAATGGTAGTTATTAAGATTGATATGGCTTGGAATTGGTAAAATGTGCTTGGAAAAAAAATCACAATAAAACAATGTTTTAATGTTTAAGTTTGGAATATTAACTGACATGAATGAATGCTATATAAATATTGTTCATGTTAACATAATGTTTATAAATGAAATCTTATTGTAAAGTGTTACTAAATATATATATATATATATATATTAGGGGTGTAACGGTTCACAAAATTCACGGTTCGGTTCGATACGATACACTGATGTCACGGTTCGGTTCGGTTCGGTTCGATACGTTTTAGATACAGCAAAATGTAAAAACATCTCAACTTTTCAGAATGCCGCAAGCGCACCGCGGGTCATGTGACAAGAACTAACCAATCAGCTTCATCCTTTCCCGTAACAACGTTGAGAGCTCAGCCAAGATGAAGGATCAGCTGATCATAGTTGTATATGGATTGCAATTTTGAAATAAATTTAGTAGCAGAGCTACTGCAAGCGATTTTTAGAGCTGCAAATCCATTTATCCTTCGCTGAAATTTCCGCGTCTCATGGAGAGAGCACGTCATTGTTGCTTAGCAAAGACAGACGCCTCATGAGCGCTTCTGCCCAAGCGCTTTGGAAAGGAGGAGAAAGACGCGCTTAGCGTTTTCCATGCGTTTTTAGGCACGATATGTGAACGGCCCCTAAGGCGCTCGCTCACTCAGCACGCGCTGAAGGCTCGTTGCAAAATGTCGAATGCCTTTAACAGACCAGAAATATAAGATCCTAAAATAACCAACAGGTCTGGTGTTTGGGTTGGATTCCCTGTAAGCTATAGTTTCTAAATGCTGCAGGGATAGTTTGCTGCGTGCATGTTTCTCCCTTTTTTCGTCTTTTCCCAGATAGTACTGACGCATATATCCCAGATATTCCCGCTGGTGTTTTTTTTTTTTTTTTTTTTATTCCCGCTGGTGTACCCTGTCATGTTGCAGATGCGACATACCGTTGTTTTTTTATCCACCACTCTCTTGCCATCACCATTATAGCTTAAAGGGAATCCAAAGTGCACCCAAACACCAGACCTGTTGGTTATTGGAGGATCTTCTCATTTCTAGTCTGTTCAACGCATTGGCTATTTTGCAACGAGCCTTCAGCGCGTACTGAGTGAGCGAGCGCCTGCTGAGTAGCCTAACATAAACATATAAGATGGTGTTTTTTTCTTCTTCGGGAGTGTCATGGGCGTTGCCTGTTACGTTGTTTGGGTTATTGGGCTACCTTGTTGAACGCATATCATTATATTTCTCTCTCTCTCTTTTTTTTTTTTTTTCAAATATAATTAATTACTCCAACGAACCGTTCGGTATACATAATGCGTACCGCGTACCGAACCGAAAGCGTCGTACCGAACGGTTCAATACGAATACGCGTATCGTTACACCCCTAATATATATATATATATATATATATATATATATATATATATATATTGTTCTGTGAATGTGATTTTAAAGTCTAGATGATTCGGATTAACCCTTTAACCGCCATATCCTTTAAAACCTCACTGCCAGAGGGATATTGTGAATGCATGTGCCCGCTGGGCACAGTTTACCTGATGCCACCGGTGTGGCGATGGCATTGGTGGCTTGAGCCCGCCATCGCTGCTTGCAGCTATATTTATTATTATTATTTATTATTATTATTTTTCTTCAAGGTTTCGGGGGCTTTTGGGGCCCTTAACATGCTTAAAAAGTCTTGAAAATTGGCACACACATTGGAACCTGCGGCCATTAGGGCCGGGCAGAGACTGATACACGGGCGTGGCACAGGGGCTCTACAGCGCCCCCTGGAATATGGAGGGCCATATATCATACATACTTGCACGTAGACGTACGAAACTCGGTACACATATAGAACTCATCAATACAAACAACTTTCGTATTGCATATCATAGGCTCCGCCCAACAGGAAGTTGGCTATTTGGGGTTTATTATTCATATTTGTCGTCAAAGTTGTGGGGGCTTTTGGAGTCCTTAACATACTCAAAAACTCTTGAAAGTTTGCGCACAATTTGGAATCTGTGGCCTTTAGGAGCCTGCAGAGGCTGGGACACGGGCGTGGCACAGGGGCTCTACAGCGCCCCCTGGAACACAGTCATAAATGTTGATGTATAGCTCACACATACTTGCACGTATTAATATGAAACTCAGTACACATATAGATCTCATCGTGCCGAACAACTTGCGTATTGCATGTCATAGGCTCCGCCCAACAGGAAGTCAGCTATTTAGAGTTATGTAAAAAGCGCATGCTCTGGAATTTGAAATACTTGTCATAGGTTTTTTACTCGATTGCCGCCAAACTCGGTCAACATGATCTCAAGACACTGGGGATGAAAAATTGCCAGGGGATTTTTGATATCTCAAACGGTTTGCTCGTGGTGAGGCGTTGAAATTATGGCGAGAAATGAGAAACAGGAAGTGTCTAATACCATCCACATACATTTCCTGATTTTAATCAAACTTCATCAGATTATTCTTTGTATGATGTCGATCGCATATATGTGACTATTAGGAGTCAAAGTTATAGCGCCACCAACTGGCAGCAGGAAGTGTGTCATTTTCAAAATGCTTTGTATTCAGCATCTTATTTTTACTCGATTTGCTTCAAACTTCATCAGAATAATGTTAAAACACAGCCTATATTAATCTGCTAGGGAGATATTGATATCTAAAAATATTGTTGCCGTGGCAACATTTCAAACTTGAATACTTCTCAGGTGATTTTAAGGCATATAACATACTTAGAATTTCATGAAATTCAGAACACATATCAGTATTTATGATAACTAGACACTGGCAAAAGTTCATAAGAGGGCGTGGAAGAGGCACTCTATAGCGCCACCTTTTGTCAAAAGTGGGGGGGTTAGTTTTAGCTACAGATACCAAACTCGGTACAAAAATTGTTCTTATCAAGACGGACAACTTTCTAATTCACAGTCATCAGCTACGATCAACAGGAAGTCAGCTATTTTGATTTGAATGTGGATTTTTTTTTACATTTAGCTGTGAATTAATGCATACTGCTCAGAGGAGAGTAACACTATACACACCAAACTTTGTCTACATGATGCCAAAACATTTTAAACAACTTAAATTGCCAAAGGATTTTGGATAGCTTGAACGGTTTTGTCGTGGAGATTTTTTTAAATGACAGTAAAAATGGAATTATTAATTGTCCTGCATTTTTAAATTCCAAACACTTCAAAACCTTTTTTCATACAGAAAAAAAGTCATTCTGAGTAAATATGGATAGTTTCACGACTTTACAACACTGTGTGGATAACAGAAAATTAAAAAACTGTCAGACATCTCATCTCACTCTGTCCCTCTGTTTGAGTATTATGTGCTTAGACTTACATTGTCTGAGAGAAAATGCGCCCCTACAGGTGCAATTCCTGAAAGGGAAATTCGACTGAAAGGGAGGAGACTCTCTTTTAGTTTCATTTTTAAATCGGTTAAAATACAAATAAATACTTAGATTTAATTCACACTGACAAGCTAAACCAACATATATGATTATTACCAGGTCAGGGCTCATTAATAATTGATGTGTGGTCAGTGATACGTGAGAAACACGAGAGATGAATCACGCTCTGAGCAGGAGCGTGTGGAATGATGAGCTCAGAAAAAACGAGTTTATTCTTGTTTTATAGCTTTTAAAATTAAAATATTAAAGCGATATTACACAATTCACCAATTAGAACACACCAGGAGCTACATTCAGATGTTTTTGAACTGTTTGTGTGAAAATGAAATATTCGCGGCTGCCTATCTGAAATCACTGCTCCGATCAGCGCAAACAGTGTCACAAGTTCAAAACAAACGAATTTATTCTTGTTTAAGAGCTTTTTCAAATAAAATATTGTCATAAATGCACACAATAAACCCATTATAACACAACACGAGCTAAATGCAGGTGTTTGTGACCCGTTTAAGTGTGCAAGACTATTTGAAAGCGCGACTGGCAGAATAACATGTATCTCTCGAGCTGCAGGATTCTGCCTTTCGTCGTAAGAATGAACACATCACGGACAAGATTATTTCAAAATACATAATAGCTTGGCGAATATAAACGAAAACAGCCACGTGAACATAAACTGTTGAGAAATAAATCTGAAGTGGATCTACTGGATTTGAATATTAAAGTGACAACATTTACCACTTGCTTCTGTCTTCAATTGTAATCTATATAAAAAAGGAAACTCATTCTTGGCTGCTTTTTTAATGTGTGCGTATTTATTTATTTACCTTTTTATACATTTTGTATAATTTCATAGTTTGTGTATTACAATAAAAACAAAATCTCATGGATGTAACAGTACATCTGCTCACAGATCAATACTAAGCTGTAATGCAAGCAGAACTTTCACAAATGCTTATGAGTCATTTAAGGATTTGATAACACTGTAAAATAATGTCTAATTTGTTAACATTAGCAAATTCATTGATAACACTTTATAATAACTGCACTCATTAGTAAATAGTCAGTTCATGCTTTATAAAGCCTTGTCCCAATATTAATAGTCAGTAGTAAGCAGTTTATAAATACAGCTATAAATAGCTTGTCCTTGGTTTATAAGCACATTTATTAAAAAGGAGAGTAAGTTATCTTCCTATGAAAAATAAAAGATACAAATAAACAAACAACAACACAGATTGATACAGAACTCAGAAATTTTATTGTGGATTTATGATAAAGCCTGCAAATGAATTCATACTCCTACTCATACTACTCCATACTCCTTTTTCAACATGATGCCAATATACTGAGATGTTAAATTTTGAATGGGTTTAGGATAGCTTAAATGGTGTTGCCATAGAGATTTATTAAAGTAACATAAAAAAATACAATAGTTATTTTACTATATCTTTACAATTTTTCATTCTAAATCTTCATAATTTTTTATATAAGTAGAAGTCCTCATTTGAAGGAAGCACAGTAAGTTTCATAGCTTTATCACTTTCAAGAGCCAGCATAAAATTTAAACTATCATAACTTATAAATCAAGCTTGCAATTCTTAGTACCTATAATGGCCACCAGAGGGAGCTATAGGATTACTTTTAAATAATTATTGTAGAAACGAGTATGATTTAAATCATTTATAGAAATCTTTCAAAAAAAAAAATGAATTGTATATATTTTACTGATAAAATGACCCTCACTTAATTAGAATAACAAGCTGAAGTATTTTGAACTGTATAGTAAGAATAATTCTTTATAGGCTTTATGGACAGATAACGTTTTGAGTGACTCTTGAAGGTTCAGCACCACATCTTCTTTTACCACTGTTTAAAGAATTAATCTTACAGAATAGGTGTGAATGAATTTTGGATAGCTTGAATGGTTTTGCCGTGATGATTTTTTGAAATAATAGTAAAAAAGGAACCAGTAAATGTCTTTTTATTTTTTTTAAAGTGCAGCTTCTAAACACTTTAAAAAAAAAAATGTACACATAGAAGACCAGTCATTCTGAGGCATATTTCCTCAGAATGACTGGTCTCATGACCATAGTTTCATGACTATACAACACTATATGGATGATAGAAAATTAAAAAAAACTATCATACATCTGATGTCACTCAGTCCCACTGTCACTGTGGGTAATGTGTGTGTGTGTGTTAAGTAAATTAGGTGTGAAACTATCAGGGTGCATTTAGTCTCCAGCGCCAACATTTTACAGAACTGCCACTTTCCTGGAGTCTCCAGAATTACTCGGTGTCAGGCTCTGAGAGACTTAAGATTCCAAAAAATGATTTAATTAGAATACCATGAAGTATTGTGAAATACTATATATTAAGTCTTTATATATAGGCTTTATGCACAGATTAGAGTGACTCGTGAAGGACCAGCACCACCTCCTTTTGTTCGATGGTTTGAGGAATATATATTCCAGAATCCAGGATTAAGATTTAGGAGCTCATTTTTATTCCACCTCCTTTCCTGAAAAGTCTGTCTTGCAGAATTGACTAAAAATTAATCTTCACATTAATTACTAATTATTTTGCAATTCTTTTTGTCAGTTCTTCTTGACCTGTTTTTTTTCTTCTTCTTTTCTGACCTCATGACCCAGTCAGTATTTTTTGTACAATGGTCAAGTCTTAACTTATCCATTTCTGTATTGCATTTGTGTTTGATATTTCTCATGGGTATTTCATAATTTTCGACCTTACAGTTTGAGTTAAAAGTCTATTTTAGCGCATTTCATCTGTAAAAGAAAACATGCCTAATAATTCTGCACACATGAATATAAGGAGTTTTTCTCTTCCAGCTTTCGTGGACTATTGTATAGCACTCATAAATGATTAAATAAAAAATAATGGTAGTTATTAAGATTTATATGGTTTGGAATTGGTAAAATGTACTTGTAAAAAAATCACAATAAAACAATGTTTTCATGTTTAAGTTTGGAATATTAACTGACATGAAAGAATGCTATATAAATATTGTTCATGTTAACATAATGTTTATAAATGAAATCTTATTGTACAGTGTTACTAATATATATATTGTTCTGTGAATGTGATTTTAAAGTCTAGATGATTCGGATTAACCCTTTAACTGCCGTATCCTTTAAAACCTCACTGCCAGAGGGATATTGTGAATGCATGTGCCCGCTGGGCACAGTTTACCTGATGCCACCGGGGTGGCGATGGCATTGGTGGCTTGAGCCCGCCATCGCTGCTTGCAGCTATATTTATTATTATTATTATTTTTTTTTTCCAACGTCTCGGGGGCTTTTGGGGCCCTTAACGTGCTTAAAAAGTCTTGAAAATTGGCACACAGATTGGAACCTGCGGCCATTAGGGCCGGGCAGAGACTGATACACGGGCGTGGCACAGGGGCTCTACAGCGCCCCCTGGAATATGGAGGGCCATATATCATACATTCTTGCTCGTAGACGAATGAAACTCGGTACACATATAAATCTCATCAATCCAAACAACTTTTGTATTGCATATCATAGGCTCCGCCCAACAGGAAGTTGGCTATTTAGGGTTTAGTATTCAAATTTTTCGTCAAAGTTGTGGGGGCTTTTGGGGTCCTTAACATACTCAAAAACTCTTGAAAATTTGCGCACACTTTGGAATCTGTGGCCTTTAGGAGCCTGCAGAGGCTGGGACCCGGGCGTGGCACAGGGGCTCTACGGCGCCCCCTGGAACACAGTCAGAAATGTTGATGTATAGCTCACACATACTTGCACATATTCATATGAAACTCAGTACACATATAGATCTCATCGTGCCGAACAACTTTCGTATTGCATGTCATAGGCTCCACCCAACAGGAAGTCAGCTATTTAGAGTTATGTAAAAAGCGCATGCTCTGGAATTTGAAATACTTGTCATAGGTTTTTTTCTCGATTGCCGCCAAACTTGGTCAACATGATCTCAAGACACTGGGGATGAAAAATTGCCAGGGGATTTTTGATATCTCGAACGGTTTGCTCGTGGCGAGGCGTTGAAATTATGGCGAGAAATGAGAAACAGGAAGTGTCTAATACCGTCCACATACATTTCCTGATTTTAATCAAACTTCATCAGATTATTCGTTGTATGATGTCGATCGCATATATGTGACTATTAGGAGTCAAAGTTATAGCGCCACCAACTGGCAGAAGGAAGTGTGTCATTTTCAAAATGATTTGAATTCAGCATCTTATTATTACTCGATTTGCTTCAAACTTCATCAGAATAATGTTAAAACACAGCCGATATAAATCTGCAAGGGGGATATTGATATCTAAAAAATTGTTGGCGTGGCAACATGTCAAACTGGAATACTTCTCAGGTGATTTTGAGGCAAATAACATACTTAGAATTTCACAAAACTCTGAACACACATCAGTATTTCTGATAGGAACTTAAATTGTGAATGGATTTTGGATAGCTTGAATGGTTTTGCCGTGGTGATTTTTTTAAATGACCTTACAAAGGGAATCATTATTGTATTTTTAAATTGCAGCTTCCAAACACGTCAAAGAATTTTTTCATACAGATGAAAAAGTCATTCTGAGGAAATATGCATAGTTTAACGACTTTACAACACTGTATGGATAACAGAAAATTAAAAAACTGTCAGACATCTCATCTCACTCTGTCCCTCTGTTTGAGTATGTGTGCTTCAGACTTCCATTGTCTGAGAGAAATTGCGCCCCTACAGGTTCAATTCCCGAACTTTTACTTTCACTTTTAAATCGGTTAAAAATACAAATAAATACTTAGATTTAATTCACACTGACAAGCTAAACCAACATATCTGATTATTACCGGTTCAGGGCTCATGGATAAATTATTTCTGGCCAGAGATACGTGAGAAATAGGAGAGATGAATCACCGCTGTGACCACGAGCGTCTGGAGTAAAGAGCTCAGAAAAAACGAATTTATTCCTGTTTTAAAGCTTTTAAAAATAAATTATTACAGCGATATCACACAATCAACCAATTAGAACACACCAAGAGCTAAATTCAGATGTTTTTGAACTGTTTGTGTGAAAATGAAATATTTGTGGCTGCCTATCTGAAATCACCGCTCCGATCAGCGCGTACAGTGTCGAGCTCAAAACAAACGAATTTATTCTTGTTTAAGAGCTTTTTTAAATAAAATATTACCACAAATGCACACAATAAACCCATTGTAACACTACAAGAGCTAAATGCAGGTGTTTGTGACCTGTTTAAGTGTGCAAGACTATTTGAAAGCGCGACTGGCAGAATAACATATCTCTCGAGCTGCAGGATTCTGTCTTTCGTCGTACGAACGAACACATAACGGACAAGATTATTTCAAAACACATAATAGCTTGGCGAATATAAACGAAAACAGCCACGTGAACATAAACTGGATCTACTGGATTTGAATATTAAAGTGACCACATTTACCACTTGCTTCTGTCTTCAATTTTAATCTATATAAAAAAGGAAACTCATTCGACTTGGCTGCTTTTTTAATGTGTGCGTATTTATTTATTTACCTTTTTATACATTTTGTATAATTTCATAGTTTGTGTATTACAATTATGAAAACAAAAATAAATTTAGCCACTCACATAGAAATAGCTTAGGCCTTAACCTTTTTCTGTCAGTTTTAGGGATTTTTAAAAATCCTAAAAAAAACTTATTTGTGCTGCAAATAATAATTTCAAACTCATTTGATACTGACCTATGACATCCTGTGACATTATATTTATTTGAATTTACATAATCTCATAGATGTAACAGTAAATCTGTTCAGCTCACAGATCAATACTAAGCTGTAATGCAAGCAGAACTTTCACAAATGCTTATGAGTCATTTAAGGATTTGATAACACTGTAAAATAATGTCTAATTTGTTAACATTAGCAAATTCATTGATAACACTTTATAATAACTGCACTCATTAGTAAATAGTCAGTTCATGCTTTATAAAGCCTTGTCCCAATATTAATAGTCAGTAGTAAGCAGTTTATAAATACAGCTATAAATAGCTTGTCCTTGGTTTATAAGCACATTTATTAAAAAGGAGAGTAAAGGGTCAGTTATCTTCCTATGAAAAATAAAAGATAAAAATAAACAAACAACAACACAGATTGATACAGAACTCAGAAATTTTATTGTGGATTTATGATAAAATCAGCCTGTAAATGAATTCATACTCCTCCTCATACTACTCCATACTCCTTTTTCAACATGATGCCAATATACTGAGATGTTAAATTGTGAATGGGTTTAGGATAGCTTAAATGGTGTTGCCATAGAGATTTATTAAAGTAACATAAAAAATACAATAGTTATTTTACTATATCTTTAAAACTTTTCATTCTAACTCTTCATAATTTTTTATATAAGTAGAAGTCCTCATTTGAAGGAAGCACAGTAAGTTTCATAGCTTTATCATTTTCAAGAGCCAGCATAAAATTAAAACTATCATAACTTATAAATCAAGCTTGCAATTCTTAGTACCTATAATGGCCACCAGAGGGAGCTATATGATTACTTTTAAATAATTATTGGAGAAACGAGTATGATTTAAATAATTTATAGAAATCTTTCAAATAAAATAATATGTATTTTAGGAATTTTACTGATAAAATGACCCTCACTTAATTAGAATAACAAGCTGAAGTATTGTGAACTGTATATTAAGAATAATTCTTAATAGGCTTTATGGACAGATACGTTTTAAGTGACTCTTGAAGGTTCAGCACCACATCCTCTTTTACCACTGTTTAAAGAATTAATCTTACAGAACAGGTGTGAATGAATTTTGGATAGCTTGAATGGTTTTGTCGTGGTGATTTTTTGAAATAATAGTAAAAAAGGAACCAGTAAAAAAAAGTGCAGCTTCTAAACACTTCAAAAAAATGTACACATAGAAGACAAGTCATTCTGAGGAAATATGCATAGTTTCATGACTATACAACATTATATGGATGACAGAAAATTAAAAAACATACATCTGATGTCACTCTGTCCCTCTGTCACTGTGTGTGTGTGTTTGTGTGTGTTTTAAGTGAATTAGGTGTGAAACTATCAGTGAGCATTTAGTCTCCAGCGCCAACATTTTACAGAACTGCCACTTTCCTGGAGTCTCAGAATTACAATGTGTCAGGTTCTGAGAGATCTAAGATTCCAAAAAATTATTTAATTAGAATACCATGAAGTATTGTGAAATACTATATATTAAGACTTTATATATAGGCTTAATGAACAGATTAGAGTGACTCGTGAAGGACCAGCACCACCTTCTCTTGTCCGATGGTTTGAGGAATATATCTTCCAGAATCTGGGATTAAGATTTAGGAGCTCATTTTTATTCCACCTCCTTTCCTGAAAGTCTGTCTTGCAGAATTGACTAAAAATTAATCTTCACATTAATTCCTAATTCTTTTGCAATTCTTTTGTCAGTTCTTCTTGACCTGTTTTTCTCTTCCAGCTTTCCTGGACTATTGTATAGCACTCATAAATGATTAAATAAAAAATAATGGTAGTTATTAAGATTGATATGGTTTGGAATTGGTAAAATGTGCTTGGAAAAAAATCACAATAAAACAATGTTTTAATGTTTAAGTTTGGAATATTAACTGACATGAATGAATGCTATATAAATATTGTTCATGTTAACATAATGTTTATAAATGAAATCTTATTGTAAAGTGTTACTAAAGTTATATATATATATTAGGGGTGTAACGATACGCGTATTCGTATTGAACCGTTCGGTACGACGCTTTCGGTTCGGTACGCGGTACGCATTATGTATACCGAACGGTTCGTTGGAGTAATTAATTATATTTGAAAAAAAAAAAAAAAGAGAGAGAGAGAAATATAATGATATGCGTTCAACAAGGTAGCCCAATAACCCAAACAACGTAACAGGCAACGCCCATGACACTCCCGAAGAAGAAAAAAACACCATCTTATATGTTTATGTTAGGCTACTCAGCAGGCGCTCGCTCACTCAGTACGCGCTGAAGGCTCGTTGCAAAATAGCCAATGCGTTTAACAGACTAGAAATGAGAAGATCCTCCAATAACCAACAGGTCTGGTGTTTGGGTGCACTTTGGATTCCCTTTAAGCTATAATGGTGATGGCAAGAGAGTGGTGGATAAAAAAACAACGGTATGTCGCATCTGCAACATGACAGGGTACACCAGCGGGAATAAAAAAAAAAAAAAAAAAACACCAGCGGGAATATCTGGGATATATGCGTCAGTACTATCTGGGAAAAGACGAAAAAAAGGAGAAACATGCACGCAGCAAACTATCCCTGCAGCATTTAGAAACTATAGCTTACAGGGAATCCAACCCAAACACCAGACCTGTTGGTTATTTTAGGATCTTATATTTCTGGTCTGTTAAAGGCATTCGACATTTTGCAACGAGCCTTCAGCGCGTGCTGAGTGAGCGAGCGCCTTAGGGGCCGTTCACATATCGTGCCTAAAAACGCATGGAAAACGCTAAGCGCGTCTTTCTCCTCCTTTCCAAAGCGCTTGGGCAGAAGCGCTCATGAGGCGTCTGTCTTTGCTAAGCAACAATGACGTGCTCTCTCCATGAGACGCGGAAATTTCAGCGAAGGATAAATGGATTTGCAGCTCTAAAAATCGCTTGCAGTAGCTCTGCTACTAAATTTATTTCAAAATTGCAATCCATATACAACTATGATCAGCTGATCCTTCATCTTGGCTGAGCTCTCAACGTTGTTACGGGAAAGGATGAAGCTGATTGGTTAGTTCTTGTCACATGACCCGCGGTGCGCTTGCGGCATTCTGAAAAGTTGAGATGTTTTTACATTTTGCTGTATCTAAAACGTATCGAACCGAACCGAACCGAACCGTGACATCAGTGTATCGTATCGAACCGAACCGTGAATTTTGTGAACCGTTACACCCCTAATATATATATATATTGTTCTGTGAATGTGATTTTAAAGTCTAGATGATTCGGATTAACCCTTTAACTGCCATATCAAGTTCAAGTTCTAGTTCAAGTTCAATTTATTTGTATAGCGCATTTACAACAGCCTCCTGGCTGACCAAAGTGCTTTAACATAAGAGCAAGAATATTACACATACATAAAAATAGACCAGACAAAAAATTTAAAACCACCCATTTCAAAATGTAGCATAACACAGTAGTCAGTACACTAAGGAAAATTAAAAAGTTTTTAGCAAAGATTTAAAAATAGACAAGGAAGGGGCCAGTCTGATCTCTAAAGGCAGGGTATTCCAGAGTCGTGGCCCAGCCACTGCAAATGCACGCTCCCCTCTACGCTCCCCTCTATCCTTTAAAACCTCACTGCCAGAGGGATATTGTGAATGCATGTGCCCGCTGGGCACAGTTTACCTGATGCCACCGGGGTGGTGATGGCATTGGTGGCTTGAGCCCGCCATCGCTGCTTGCAGCTATATTTCTTCTTCTTATTATTATTTTTTTTATTTTTTATTAAACCTTCCGGGGGTTTTTGGAGGCCTTAACATGCTCAAAAACTCTTGAAAATTGTCACACACATTGGAATCTGCGGCCATCAGGACGCCACAGAGACTGGGACCCGGGCGTGGCACAGGGGCTCTACAGCGCCCCCTGGAACACAGTCAGAAATCTTGAACCATAGCTCACACACACTTTCATGTATTTATATGAAACTCAGTACACTTATAGATCTCATTGAGCCGAACAACTTTCACACTTTATGTCATAGGCTCCGCCCAACAGGAAGTCAGCTATTCAGGGCTGTTTAAAAAAAGCATGCTCTGGAATTTGAAATACTCCTCTGAGGTATTCAACCCGTTCGCCACGAAACTCTGTGAACATGATCTCAAGACATTGGGGATGAAAAATTGCGAGGGGATTTTTGATATCTCGAACGGTTTGCCCGTGGCGAGGCGTGGAAATTATGGCTAGAAATGAGAAACAGGAAATGTCTAATAACATCCACATACATTTCCTGAATTTGATCAAACTTCATTGGTTTGTTCGTTGTATGATACCGATCGTATATATGTGACTATTAAGAGTCAACATTATAGCGCCACCAACTGGCAGCAGGAAGTGAGTCATTTTCCAAATGCTTTGAATTCAGCATCTTATTTTTACTCGATTTGCTTCAAACTTCATCAGAATAATGACAAAACATGGCCGATGTAAACCTGTTGTGGGAATATTGATATCTTATATATTGTTGCCATGGCAACGTGTCAAACGTGAATATTCTTTTATGGTGATTTTGAGGCAGATAACAACCTCAGATTTACATGAAACTCAAAACACATATCAGTATTATTGATAGCTGGACAATGGAAAAAGCTTTTACAAGGGCGTGGAAGAGGCACTCTATAGCGCCACCTTTTGTCAAAAGTGGGGGGGTTAGTTTTAGCTACAGACACCAAACTCGTTACGTATATTGTTGTTATCAAGACGGACAACTTTCTAATTCACAGTTATCAGCTACGACCAACAGGAAGTCGGCTATTTTGATTTGAATATTTAAATTGAGGTCTGATTTAATGCATACTCCTCACAGGAAATGTTCACTATACTCACCAAACTTTGTCTACATGTTGAAAAAACATTGAGGAACTTAAATTGCGAATGGATTTTGGTTAGCTTGAACGGTTTTGTCGTGGTGATTTTTTGAAATGACAGTAAAAAGGGAATCATTAATTGTCTTGTATTTTTAAATTGCAGCTTCCAAACACTTAAAAAAAATTCATACAGAGATCAAATCATTCTGAGGACATATGCATAGTTTCATGACTTTACAACACTGTATGATTAAAAGAAAATTAAAAAACTGTCAGACATCTCCACTCACTCCACTCACCACTCTGTTTGAGGAATGTATGTGTGCTGACTGAGTGTGTGTGTGTGTGTGTGTCTGTGAGTGGGGGATGGGCATGAGCTGAGTGGCAGACACAATGAGAGACAGAAAGAGAGAGAGAGAGAAAGAGAGAGAGAGAGAGACTTAATCATCTCTTTAATCACCAGAAAAAAAATGTATTTTAAATTGTTATTTTTTGTTGCTGTCGCTAACATTGCTGTTTTCATTACAGCTTAAGAAATCTCTTAGGCCTTATCCTTTTCTGACAGTTTCAGGAATTAAAAACAAAATTCTAAAAATACTTATTTGTGCTGCAAATAATAATTTCAAACTCATTTGATACTGACCTATTCCATCCTGTGACATGACATTTATCTTAATTTACATAATCTCATGGATGTAACAGTAAAACTGTTCAGCTCACAGATGAAGACTAAGCTGTAATGCAAGCAGAACTTTCACAAATGCTTATAAGTCATTAAAGGATTTTATAACACTGTAAAATAATGTCTAATTTGTTAACATTAGTAAATGCATTGGTAACACTTTATAATAACTGCACTCATTAGTAAATAGTCAGTTCATGCTTTATAAAGTCTTGTCCCAACTTAAATAGTCATTAATAAGCAGCTTATAAATACAGCTATAAATAGCTTGATCTTGGTTTATAAGCACATTTATTAAAAAGGAGAGTAAAGGGTCAGTTATCTTCCTATGAAAAATAAAAAAATGAAAATAAACAAACAACAACACAGATTGATACAGAACTCAGAAATTTTATTGTGGATTTATGATCAAATCAGCCTGTAAATGAATCATACTCCTCCAAGAAGACACAAGTAGTTCACACCAAACTTTTTCAACATGATGCCAATATACTGAAGATGTTAAATTGCGAATGGATTTAGGATACCTTAAATGGTGTGGCCATACCGATTTATTAAAGTAACATAAAAAAATACAATAGTTATTTTACTATATCTTTAACATTCTTTATTCCAACTCTTCATAATTTTTTATATACGTAGAAGTCATCATTTGAAAGAAGCACAGTAAGTTTCATAGCTTTATCATTTTCAAGAGCCAGCTTAAAATTAAAACTATCATAACATATAAATCAAGCTTGCAATTCTTAGTACCAATAATGGCCACCAGATGGCGCTATATGATTACTTTTAAATAATTATTGTAGAAACAAGTATGATTTAAATCATTTATAGAAATCTTTCAAAGAAAAATAATATGTATTTTACTGATAAAATGACCCTCACTTAATTAGAATAATATGCTGAAGTATTGTGAAATACTGTGTATTAAGAATAATTCTTTATAGGCTTTATGGACAGATAAGTTTGGAGTGACTCTTGAAGGATCAGCACCACATCCTCTTTTACCACTGTTTAAAGAATTTATCTTACAGAACAGGTGCGAATGAATTTTGGATAGCTTGAATGGTTTTGTCATGGTGATTTTTTGAAATAACAGTAAAAAAGGAACCAGTAAATATCTTTTATTTTTTTAAGTGCAGCTTCTAAACACTTCAACAAAATGTACACATAGAAGTCATGCTGAGGAAATATGCATAGTTTCATGACTATACAACACTATATGGATGATAGAAAATTAAAAAACTACCATACATCTGATGTCACTCTGTCCCTCTGTCACTGTGGGTAATGTGTGTGTGTGTGTGTGTGTGTGTGTGTGTGTGTGTGTGTGTGTGTTTGTGTGTTAAGTGTGTGTGCTGAGTTTGTGTGAATGTGTGGGAGAGGGGATGGGCTTGGTGTCAGAGAGAGAGAGAGAGAGAGAGAGAGAGGGAGGGAGACTTAATCATCTCTTTAATCACCAGCAGAAAAAAAAAGCAATTTTGTGTTGTTGTTGTTTTTTCATCATTACAGCTTAAGAAATATCTTAGGCCTCAACATCAACTGTTGCTGCTTTATATAGCCTTCTCCCAAAATTAATAGTCATTAGTAAGCATTTTATAAATACAGCTATAATTAAATTGTTCATGGTTTATATGCACATTTATTTTGAGGAGATTAAAGGCTGTAATCTTCCTAAAAAAAATAAAAAAATAAAAATAAAAAAATAAACAAACACAGAACTCAGAAACATTTATTTCAAGATGCAATAAAAGAAAACTGTACACTATATATACATATATGTACAATTGCATAAGTTTATTTTTTTTTTTTTTTATCAAGTGTACAGCTAATAATAATAATAATAATAATAATAATAATAATAATAATGTATTTTATTTATGGCGCCTTTCAAACCACTCAAGGTCACCGTACAACAAGTAACAACAGTAACAACAGTAACAATATTGAAACAAAAAATAACAGCAAATAACAATGTCAATAAAAAACCACAATAATATTAGAATAGCACAACATATTGTGGAATACTATATTAAGACTTTATATATAGGCTTTATGAACAGATAGGTTTTGAGAGATTCTTGAAGTACTAGCATCACCTCCTCTTGTACGACGGTTTGAGGAATATATCTTCCAGATAGTACCGCCGCTCCCTATATGCAGAATACGCAGTCTTCGTAGGGCACCAACTCCCAGAGGGGGCACCATCCCAGTAGCTCAAAAAAAATAAAACATGCACCATTCTCCCATCCGCAAATTTGAAGCTCAATAGCATTTGAGGAGAAAGACTTGCAGTCATAAACCAATTGTAATGTGTTCATTTAGGTGTCAGCTACGATGCACAACTTATAAATTTTTTATATATATTAAAATAAAGTGTTACTAAAGTTATATATATTGTTCTGTGTATGTGATTTCGAAGTCTAGACGGGTCGGATTAACCCTTTAACTGCCATATCCCTTAAAATATGATTGCCAGAGGGTTACTGTAAATGCTTATGCCCGCTGGGCACAGTTTTCCCGATGCCACCGGGGTGGCGTTGCACTGACGGCTTGAGCCCGCCATCGCTGCTTGCAGCTATATTTAGGGCCCGAGCCAATGGGCGCAGGGCCCTATTGTTCCCCTAAGGATTATTCTTATTATTTTTATTTTTTATGAACCTTCCGGGGGTTTTTGGGGGCCTTAACATTGTCAAAAACTCTTGAAAATTGGCACACACATTGGAACCTGCGGCCATCAGGACGCCGCAGAGGCTGGGACCCGGGCGTGGCACAGGGGCTCTACAGCGCCCCCTGGAACACAGTCAGAAATCTTGAACCATAGCTCACAAATGCTTGCATGGATTTAAATGAAACTCAGTACACTTATAGATCTCATTAAGCCGAACAACTTTTGCGCTCTATGTCATAGGCTCCGCCCAACAGGAAGTCAGCTATTCAGGGCTGTTTAAAAAAAGTATGCTCTGGAATTTGAAATACTCCTCTGAGGTTTTCCATCCATTCGTCACAAAACTTGGTGAACATGATCTCAAGACATTGAGGATGAAAAATTGCGAGGGGATTTTTGATATCTCGAACGGTTCGTCTGTGGTGAGGCTTTGAAATTAGGGCAAAAAATTTGAAACAGGAAGTGCCTAAAAACATCCACATACATTTCCTGAGATTCATCAAACTTCATTGGTTTGTTCATTGTAATATGTTACTTGCATATATGTAACTATAAGGTGTCAAAGTTACAGCGCCACCAACTGGCAGCAGGGAGTGTGTCATTTTCAAAATGCTTTGAATTCAGCGTCTTATTTTTACTCGATTTGCTTCAAACTTCAGCAGAATAATGACAAAACATAGCCGATGCAAATCTGTTGTGGGTATACTGATATCTAATATAGTGTTGCCATGGCAACGTGTCAAACTTGAATATTCTGTTATGGTGATTTTGAAGCAGACAACAAGCTAAGATTTACATTAAACTCAGAACACATATCAGTATTAATGATATCTAGACAATGGCAAAAGCTTTTAAAAGGACGTGAAGGAGGCACTCTATAGCGCCACCTTTTGTCAAAAGTGGGGGGGTTAGTTTTAGCTAAAGACACCAAACTTGGTACATAAATTGTTCTTATCAAGACGGACAATTTTCCAATTCACAGTCATAAGCTACGACCAACAGGAAGTCAGCTATTTTGATTTGAATATGTATTTTTGGGCAAATTCCGATGTGAATTAATGCATACTCCTCACAGGGGAAATGTACTATACACACCAAACTTTGTCTACATGTTGAAAAAACATTGTGGAACTTAAATTGCGAATGGATTTTGGATAGCTTGAACGGTTTTGCCGTGGTGATTTTTTGAAATAACATTAAAAAGGGAAACATTAATTGTCTTGTATTTTTAAATTGCAGCTTCCAAACATTTCAAAACCATTTTTTCATTTAGAGAACATGTTATTCTGAGGAAATATGCATAGTTTCACGACTTTACAACACTGTATGATTAAAAGAAAATTATAAAACTGTCAGACATCTGATCTCACTCTCTGGCATTCTCTCTGTGTGAGGGAAAGGACGGGGAGGGGGAGGGGTAGGGGTGCTTGAGGGCCTGCCTGAGAGAGAGAGAGAGAGAGAGAGAGAGAGAGAGAGTTAACATCTCTTTAATCGCCAGAAAAAAAAAACTGTAATTGTGTATTGTTGATTTTTTTTCATCATTACAGCTTAAGAAATCTCTCTATCATTTTCTGTCAGTTTTAGGGACGAAAAAAAACCTAATACAATTTGTAGGGCTCAGACAAAATGATTTTATATAATTAGGTTAAGAATTATGTTAATTGCAAAATAAAAAAAGATTTTAAAAATACATACACGGTGACTTGTATATATTTTTTTATTCTGATAATAATTTTAAACTTATTTGATAATGACCTATGACAGACATTCTGTGACGTGACATGACATGACATGACATGACCTGAATTTACACAATATTGCTGATTTAACAGTAAAACAGTTCAGCTCACAGATAAAGACTAAGCTGTAATGTAGGCAAACATATTTTACAAATGCATATAGATCAATAAATTCGTTAAAAATGCTTTTTCACAAAGTGCATAATAATAATAGTTGATATTCTGATGACATTTTTTTTCCAAGCACATTTTACCAAATTCAAATCACATGACTAATACACAATAATCACAATACTATAGATTTGGTATTTCATGATTTATGAGTGATATATATATAATTGTCCTCGAAGGCTGGAAGTGAAAAGCTCATATTCAGGAGTGCTGAATTTTTAGGCATGTCTTCTTGTCATGCATTGGTCATAGAGCTCATTGTAGCGATGCTTCAGGTGTTGAAATAGATTTTTTATACATTATACAGGTTCACTGTTTGCAGAGTGTATACAGTATGTGTATGTGGTGCAGACGCAGAAGCGAGAGCATGTTATTGTAACGCAAAAACGCATTAAAATAATGCGCGAGCATGATTCTCTCCGCTTGCATGCACATTTCCTTTACCTTGTCACAAAATACGTCCTCTGATACATGCTACTTTTGCTCGGAGAATGTGCGCACACTTAAAACCTGTTTCCTCTGCTCAAACTGTGTCATGTGTACTCACAACTCTCTCTATGCTCATGCACTATATTCATTCTTTTCACACCTTTCTTCTTCTAACCTTTTCTGTTCACATCTTTTACCATGTGCAGTGTGAATGCTCTGATCCATTAACATGGGCTCTGAAAAAAATATGCATTACAGATAGAGCTTGTGAACCTGGCCTTGCATAGTCATATGAACAGTCTGTCCTGTTCTCGCGCTCCATTTAGGAACGCTTCATTCGGACTGGTTCAGATAGCAACACCAAACGTGCAGTGTGTAATACCTATTATGGCCACCACCAGATGGAGCTATAGGATTACTTTTAAATAATTGTTTTAGAAACTGTATACTGCATTTAAATCATTTATAAAAATCTTTCAAAGTAAAATAATATGTATTTTAAAAAGCTAATGAATTTTACTGGTAATATAGTTTTATATAATAATTTCAGAAATGTTTATAGATCAATAAAAGTATTTTTAAAAATGGTTATAGATCATGAAAAGTGTTTTGCAACAATTTATAATAAGCTCTCTTTGGTTTACATTAGTTAATGCATTAACTAACATGAACTAACAATTAACAATCTATTTTTCAGATCATTTATTAATCTTTTTTTATGTTAGTTATTCCTATCATTAAAAATATTATTGTTTATGTTATTTCACAGTACATAAACTAATCTTAAAATAAAAATGTAATTAAAAAAAATATTATTAATAATGTATTAAAATATTTTAACAAAGCTTTAATTAACATTTATATAAACACTTATATTGAAAGAGACTGATATGGAAGTAATTTTTACTTTTAAAAACCGCATGTAAGACACAGTTAACAAATGCAGTGAACAGATGAAAGGACACAACAACAAAGATATATAGTGCCCCCTTTTGGCAACAGAAAGTGTCATATTTTATGCTGCGACAAACTACTCCTAGAATTTTTTTGACTTTTTTGTGGTAAGTCTATCTTGAGTTTTTGTTAAAAGTCGTTTCCATGCCGCCATGACAAAACTGATGTCTCGCCATAGAAAGAGAAGTTGTTGTAACTCAGGCATAAAATATTCGATCTTCCCAAACATCAAATGTTCCATAAGAGTCTTGGCCTGAACACATCTGAAGGAAAATTTTCCATTATAATGATAGCGCCACCTGCTGGCAAAAGGAAGATTGGCACATATAAATGACCATAAATGGCATATTCCGCTTATATTTACGACTTTAAATGCATATTTCTCGCCGTTCGCCTTTTTTATTAAAGTCCCTTGCTGGCGGTGAGCCCGGGGGCGAGGGCCCGATCATCGCTGCTTGCAGCTTTAATTCTTATTATTTTTTTTATTTTTTATTTAACCTTCCGGGGGTTTTTAGGGGCCTTAACATGCTCAAAAACTCTTGAAAATTGGCACACACATTGGAATCTGCGGCCATCAGGACGCCGCAGAGGCTGGGACCCGGGCGTGGCACAGGGACTCTACAGCGCCCCCTGGAACACCTTCAGAAATCTTGAACCATAGCTCACACAGACTTGCATGTATTTATATGAAACTCGGTACACTTATAGATCTCATTGAGCCGAACAACTTTCACACTTTATGTCATAGGCTCCGCCCAACAGGAAGTCAGCTATTCAGGGCTGTTTAAAAAAGCATGCTCTGGAATTTGAAATACTCCTCTGAGGTTTTCAACCCGTTCGCCACGAAACTCGGTGAACATGATCTCAAGACATTGGGGACGAAAAATTGCGAGGGGATTTTTGATATCTTGAACGGTTTGCCCGTAGCGAGGCGTGGAAATTATGGCGAGAAATGAGAAACAGGAAATGTCTAATAACATCCACATACATTTCCTGAATTTTATCAAACTTCATTGGTTTGTTTGTTGTATGATACCGATCGTATATATGTGACTATTAAGAGTCAACGTTATAGCGCCACCAACTGGCAGCAGGAAGTGAGTCATTTTCAAAATGTTTTGAATTCAGCATCTTATTTTTACTCGATTTACTTAAAACTTCATCAGAATAATGACAAAACACGGCCGATGTAAATCTGTTGTGGGGATATTGATATCTGATATGGCGTTGCCATGGCAACGTGTCAAACTTGAATGTTCTGTTATGATGAGTTTGAGGCAGACACCAACCTCAGATTTACATGAAACTAAAAACACATATCAGTATTAGTGATAGCTAGACAATGGGAAAAGCTTTTAAAAGGGCGTGAAGGAGGCATGCTATAGCGCCACCTTTTGTCAAAAGTGGGGGGTTTAGTTTTAGCTACAGACACCAAACTTGGTACATAAATTGTTCTTATCAAGACGGACAACTTTCTAATTCACAGTCATCAGCTACGACCAACAGGAAGTCGGCTATTTTGATTTGAATATTTAAATTGAGCTCTGATTTAATGCATTCTCCTCAGAGGAAATGTTCACTATACTCACCAAACTTTGTCTACATGTTGAAAAAACATTGAGGAACTTAAATTGCGAACGGATTTTGGTTAGCTTGAACCGTTTTGTCGTGGTGATTTTTTGAAATGACAGTAAAAAGGGAATCATTAATTGTCTTGTATTTTTAAATTGCAGCTTCCAAACACTTAAAAAAAAATTCATACAGAGATCAAATCATTCTGAGGACATATGCATAGTTTCATGACCTTACAACACTGTATGATTAAAAGAAAATAAAAAAAAACTGTCAGACATCTCAACTCACTCTGTCCCTCTGTTTGAGCAATGTATGTGTGCTGACTGAGTGCATGTGTGTGTGTGAGTGTGTGTGTGTGAGTGGGGGATGGGCATGAGCTGATTGGCAGACACAATGAGAGAGAGAGAGAGAGACTTAATCATCTCTTTAATCACCAGAAAAAAAATGTATTTTAAATTGTTATTTTTTGTTGCTGTTGCTAACATTGCTGTTTTCATTACAGCTTAAGAAATCTCTTAGGCCTTATCCTTTTCTGACAGTTTCAGGAATTAAAAACAAAATTCTAAAAATACTTATTTGTGCTGCAAATAATAATTTCAACTCATTTGATACTGACCTATTCCATCCTGTGACATGACATGTATCTACATTTTTAAAATCTCATGGATGTAACAGTAAAACTGTTCAGTTCACAGATCAAGACTAAGCTTCTTTCACAAATGCTTATAAGTCATTAAAGGATTTAATAACACTGTAAAATAATGTCTAATTTGTTAACATTAGTAAATGCATTGGTAACACTTTATAATAACTGCACTCATTAGTAAATAGTCAGTTTATGCTTTATAAAGCCTTGTCCCAATATTAATAGTCAGTAGTAAGCAGTTTATAAATACAGCTATAAATAGCTTGTTCTTGGTTTATAAGCACATTTATTAAAAAGGAGAGTAATCTTTTCAGTTATCTTCCTATGAAAAATAAAAAAAATAAAAATAAACAAACAACAACACAGATTGATACAGAACTCAGAAATTTTATTGTGGATTTATGATAAAATCAGCATGTAAAAATGAATTCATACTCCTCCGAGAAGACATAAGTAGTTCACACCAAACTTTTTCAACATGATGCTAATATACTGAAGATGTTAAATTGCGAATGGGTTTAGGATACCTTAAATGGTGTGGCCATAGCGATTTATTAAAGTAACACAAAAAAATACAATAGTTATTTTACGATATCTTTAAAATTTTTCATTTCAACTCTTCATAATTTTTTATATATGTAGAAGTCATCATTTGAAGGAAGCACAGTAAGTTTCATAGCTTTATCATTTTCAAGAGCCAGCATAAAATTAAAACTATCATAACTTATAAATCAAGCTTGCAATTCTTAGTACCAATAATGGCCACCAGATGGAGCTATAGGATTACTTTTAAATAATTATTGTAGAAACGAGTATAATTTAAATCATTTATAGAAATCTTTCAAAGAAAAATAATATGAATTTTATGTATTTACTGATAAAATGACCCTCACTTAATTAGAATAACAAGCTGAAGTATTGTGAACTGTATATTAAGAAATAATTCTTTATAGGCTTTATGGACAGATAAGTTTTGAGTGACTCTTGAAGGTTCAGCCCCACATCCTCTTTTACCACTGTTTAAAGAATTTATCTTACAGAACAGGTGCGAATGAATTTTGGATAGCTTGAATGGTTTTGTCGTGGTGATTTATTGAAATAACAGTAAAAAAGTAACCAGTAAATGTCTTTTTATTTTTTTAAAGTGCAGCTTCTAAACACTTCAAAAAAAATGTACACATAGAAGACAAGTCATTCTGAGGAAATATGCATAGTTTCATGACTATACAACACTATATGGATGATAGAAAATTAAAAAACTATCAAACATCTGATGTAACTCTGTCCCTCTGTCACTGTGGGTAATGTGTGTGTGTGTGTGTGTAAGTGAATTAGGTGTGAAACTATCAGGGAGCATTTAGTCTCCAGCGCCAACATTTTACAGAACTGCCACTTTCCTGGACTCTCCAGAATTACTCTGTGTCAGGTTCTGAGAGATCTAAGATTCAAAAAAATGATTTAATTAGAATACCATGAAGTATTGTGAAATACTATATATTAAGACTTTATATATAGGCTTTATGAACAGATTGGAGTGACTCGTGAAGGACCAGCACCACCTCCTCTTGTCCGATGGTTTGAGGAATATATCTTCCAGAATCCGGGATTAAGATTTAGGAGCTCTTTTTTATTCCACCTCCTTTCCTGAAAGTCTGTCTTGCAGAATTGACTAAAAATTAATCTTCACATTAATTCCTAATTATTTTGCAATTCTTTTTGTCAGTTCTTCTTGACCTGTTTTTTTCTTCTTCTTTTCTGACCTCATGACCCAGTCAGCATTTTTTGTACAATGGCCAAGTCTTAACTTATCAATTTCTGTATTGCATTTGTGTTTGATATTTCTCACAGGCTTTACAGAGTTAAAACTCTTTTTTTAGCGCATTTCATCTGTAAAAGAAAACATGCCCAATAATTCTGCACACATGAATATAAGGAGTTTTTCTCTTCCAGCTTTCCTGGACTATTGTATAGCACTCATAAATGATTAAATAAAAAATAATGGTAGTTATTAAGATTGATATGGTTTGGAATTGGTAAAATGTGCTTGGAAAAAAATCACAATAAAACAATGTTTTAATGTTTAAGTTTGGAATATTAACTGACATGAATGAATGCTATATAAATATTGTTCATGTTAACATAATGTTTAGAAATGAAATATTATTGTAAAGTGTCACTAAAGTTATATATATTGTTCTGTGAATGTGATTTTAAAGTCTTGATGATTCGGATTAACCCTTTAACTGCCATATCCTTTAAAACCTCACTGCCAGAGGGATATTGTGAATGCATGTGCCCGCTGGACACAGTTTACCTGATGCCACCGGGGTGGCGATGGCATTGGTGGCTTGAGCCCGCCATCGCTGCTTGCAGCTATATTTTATATTGTTTCTGTATTATTTATAAAAAAGTATCATCATTATTTATTAAATGTGTTATTAAATATTTTATGTAACCCTGCATTTAAATTAATTTTATTAACAATTAATTTACATTTAGGTTTAGTATCAGTTCAGTTTTGATTTTCTCCAGTAAAAGAAAAATGTGCACGGTAAATATTTCAGACATTGCTTTCAACTCAGAGCATAATACGCAGAATATAACCAGATATGAGGTGACGTGACACATCCGACCATGTCAAGGAGCAAACGGATGATCATAGCACTTGGTGTCATGTTCCACTTAACACAATATCACAGTGTCTGCAGTGGACGTAATCATTATTTATTGTCGCGCTTCCACATTTGATTACTTCAAGCCTCCTTGAATTTCACAGGCCAAGGGTGCACTTCTGGATCACACATGTGACAATGCCAATGACTAACTGACAGTGGTCTTAGTTATAATTTGAACTAAAAAGGTTATATGTGGTTTGAGTGAAGCTCTGCCTCTGACTCAATAGCCAATCATAATTAAGTGTTTTGAAGTGACACCTGGGTTGGCCAATCAGATAGCAGGCAACACATATAAGGAGGCGCCCCTGATGATGGAGAAAATATTAGCACAAAATTATTTTCTTTTTTTTAACCCCTTACCCCTCTTTAGTTCCGCTGCAATTTTTTGATGAGCAAATGTGAAGTGTGATAATTGGAGTGTCATGTGGCTGTGTGTATCTGTGCGTGTCTGTGCACACTGAGGCATGTGTGCACATGTTAGTTTGATGTTTGTTCTAGACTAAATGAGTACCTGTTTCAGAATATATCTGCACTGTATGTCTCATGCGGATGTACTGTGAGCGGAGTTGAGTTGTCATGGCAACCATGAGCTGGAGGGATGTTTTTTGGCCATATGTACGCAAGTTACCAGCAGGATGTGGCAGCAAAGTCCTCTGATCAAGGCTTCAAAATGTGATTGCTCTCCCTACACTTCTTTTTCATTTCTTTCGTCTCCTTCTCCACCGACTTCATACAGATGCTACGGAACTGCCGGCTAGATTGTAGTTTTACATCATGTTGTGTGGCACGCTCTTGTTTATAGTGAGATTTTGCAGGGGAAAAAAAAAAGATGCTCTTCTGATGTGTCTTGTCCATTAAAACCTGCTTGGGATTTAAAACCCAAAACTTTGTCACAACTCTATGTTTTGGCATTTCTTGGAAACTTGCTAAATACTGTAGATTTTGCATTTTTGAGATCAGAAAGAATGCACAAACTCACACACATTCATATAAGAGCATTAGGAATAAAGAGAGGACAAGAGGAAAAAGTTAAGGGCAAAACGACTTTCAGGGATCCGAAACATTGATTTGATGCTAATTGCATTGTCTGGTGGCATAGAAAGAGAACATCATTAGTGTCTTTTAAGTGTAATCATCCTCAAGAGTGAGTACAATGAATTAACACACGAACATACACACCTGATAACTGCATTCATCAGCATCCCTCATTCACTCTCTGCCTTTTTTGCTTTTCTTCAAGGGCTTTGTATTCATTTGGATGCATCTTCCTGCTTGGTAACACCCTGCCTAGGCGTGAAATGGTTTCTGTCTGCACTTTCGCTATGCTAACAGACCCTGCTTTTGGTCAGCTGGAAATGAACCAATCTCGTTGCTTTCTTTTGCATTAATATGCATAAGATTGTGATTTTATTGGTGGGGTGTTATTAATGCTGATTTGTACTTCCATAATAAACAATCTGTAAAAACATTTGTAGTAACAAACATTCATTTTGGGGGCAGAGTTTGTCCAGGGTGCTCTCCTGTCTATGGCCTGAGATGCTGAGATGGGCTCCAGCAACCCAGTGATCCTATATAGGACAAGATTTGGAAAATATATGGATGACCATGTGTTTATGCTTTCAGTTGTTTTCTTTTAATGATGGTGACTGAAAAGGAATATACTGTGGATTAAGCCCTGGAGAAGAAGCTTGTATTTTGGTTCTGCATAGAACAAAACCTCTTTTAAAACACTTTTTATTCACTGGTTTGTCTACTAATATTGTGTATGAGTGTTTACATCAGAAGGCCGTTTTATTTTTTGCTTTTATCTTTTTTTTTTTTGCCTGTTAATTTATTTACATATATATAAAGCGACTTACAGTGCATTCAGGCTACACATTTATGTATTCTTAAACCAGTATGTGTGTTCCATGGGAATTGAACCCACAACCTTTTGCGCAGTTAACACAATGCTCTACCACTGAGCCACAGGATCATCCTTTTTAGTTCACTTTGCTTTATTTTGTTTTTCTTTTATTTGTTTTCTTATTATCATTAACACATGAAATTGATAACATTAAGGTAATGTTGATATTAGTTTGGTCAAACTTTAAGATCCAATTCTAGCTAACAACAAACCATTAACGAAGACTTGTTAAAGCCTACAAATTTGCTGCTTAATAATAGTATGATAGCTGTTAAATTTCTGTATAGGGTAGGATTAGGGACGTAGAATATGGTCATGTAGTATATGTGCTTTAGAAGTACTAATAGACGGCCAATATGCATGCTAATAAGCAACTAGTTAATAGTGAGAATTGATCCCTATACAGAAGTGTTAACTTTATTTTTTGTAATTTTGTAATTGTGCTCATTACATCTGTGAACATTAATTTCTGGGGAGTTGACAAGGATGCTTTGTTCCACATCACCCAAGAAATGGTTTGCAGTAAAGTCTGGTTACGTCAAAGGTTTGTTGGAGAAAAAAAAAAAAAGCAGACTGTACCAAAAATCGAAGACCCAATTAAATGTTCAGTCAGTGAAAACAGATGCAAACATGATTAACATACTCATCCACCAAAATCCAACAATTGTTGGACGCTGGTTTTTGTTGTAACTAGCCATTGGACAGAAGACTTTTTTTGGTTACCTGTAAAAATAGTGTAGACAAGACTTGTAATATGGGGGTTGTGGTAATATCACGACTCCGAGACAGGATGCAAGTGCAAGGTGGTTTAATGACAAGGTATGAAGATGGTCAGACAAACAGACAATGAAGCTCAAAACGTAGAAGGAGAGTGGCGACGATCACAAGCTCTTGATGGTGGGTGACGCAGGGACCTCAGTGGACAACAGTGATGATCCTCAGTGATCCGGTGCAGTCTATCACAGTGAAGGTGCTCGTGGTTCCAGTGCAGGGAACAAGAAGACTCGACGAAGAGGAAATCCACGATCCAACACAGCCAGAAGAACAGACCGGAACCCAGAGAACAGCCACAACAATCTGACAACATGAGATACCAGTTACCGCAGTTAAATAGACACACACAATGGGATGCAGGTGGTGCTATTAATCAGTAGTAATCAAGGACCACGCCCACAGACATACACCTGCACACTAAACAAGCCGAGAGAGAGACAATGAACCGTGACAGGTAATGCTTGCTGTGAAACACCCACAAATAACTAATAGTGGTAAAATAATAATAATAAAAAATCCTGTAAAATCTAAATATACAGTAAGTATAATATGATTTTGCCAGTGTTGCTATTTTTTTTATTATATATATAATTTGCATGTTTGATGTTGCATTTTATAATTAACTTTTTTTTTTTTTTTCTCACTGCTGCCCTGATCATGAGGGTCATGGCCCTCTAAAATAAGAATACTTCAGCAACCCTTCATATATTATATTATTTCTGATATAGTCATTCCTGTATTCATAACCCTTTGAGTTTGCAGACGAATTCTGTGTCAGTGGCTTTTGTCTTCCATATAATGAAACAACTGTTGCGTTGACATTGTCCAAGCTTGCAAAAATCTTATTTTCTGGTAAATGTACTCTATAGTATTTATAAATCTTTGTAATTCATTACTTTTGTATAATCTGAAATCTTGAAAGATTATTTTCCATCCATTGTTAAGAAACGTTTCCTTGTCTTTCCTTGAACAGCTGTGCCACTGAGCTTTAGTCACATCAGACGAATTCAAGTTCAAATCTGGAAGGCTCAAAATCTAGATGCAGATTATTCCTCGCATAATCCACTGCTCTCTCATCCAGTGTGCTGAGCGGGATTAAAGCCAGACCCTGCCAGATGTGTACAAAGCAAACCACTACCTCTTTACTTTTAGGAAAATCTTTTTTTTTTTCAGTTCTTAAAGAGTGAGAGAGGTAGAGAGAGTGAAAGAGAGATCTGTGTAAACCTTTCAGTCTCATCCGAGGTCACAGGAAAGGGAACCATGAGGGAGAGTTTCTTAGCCTCCTCCATTTAATATGACATGTATTATTGAAGGTGGAAGTGTGGAAGCGCCATGCTAATGCAGGCGATTAGCTGCGCTCGAGTACTCTTCCTGAATTTGGCACAGAGCATATTAAAAACATCTTCATTTCACATTAAAACAGTCGTGTTTGAGGCTAATTTGCGAAGAAACTATATACTATCTGACTGCCATGGAAAGGCAGGAGGTACCTATGCAGCGGAACGAGTGAGACTTGTGTAAGTGCTAGGCTAAAGCCCCGCAGAGAGCTAGCTGTGAACTGCTAAGTGCAGATCCAAGCAACGCTTCAGCCGCCTGCAGTACTCGCCAAGCACCTAACCCAATTCCCCTCACGCTCAGAGCTAGCATAAAAGCACATTAACATCTGCTGAAAGAAGAGCGAGCCAGGGCTGTGGCTAATGTCTCCTAGATGGTTAGCGGATGTCTAAGTGATTGAAATTCAGGAAGACACTGCTTTGGACACACTCAAACACCGAGTTCAAGGCCTTTCCACACAATACAGCCAGACAAGATTTCCATTTATGTGACTTTTCAACAACCGGATGACTAGCCCCTCCTTTCTTGTTCCCTATAGACACACACACAACATTAAAGTGCAAAACTATCCAATTGCAGGTTCTTTGTTCTCGTTTCTGGCTGAGTGAGGATTTCATAGATGCGTCCAGTTTAAATCTAGCATCTACAGCCCGAGGCCTTCTCTTTTATGGGCTGAACTCATGTTCTGAGCAAGAGAAAGAAAAGCCTGCAAAGATATTGCAGCCCTGTCTTCTCTAAGGCTCTGTATATGTAAGTGATAATGGAAAATGTAGAGGAGTGAAAATGTGATTGTGTGCGTGGGTGTGTGTGTGTGTGTGTGTGTGTGTATGTGTGCTTGTAAGGTGCAGTTGAAGAGACTGGCTCTCCTGCCTGCAGCAAAAAGGAATCATAACCAATCTATTCCAGACAGACAGAAGTAAATGAGGGGGGAGAGCGAATAAAAGAGAAAGTGTAGACAGTGAAAGGGGACTCAGTTTTCTGAGGGGCCTGTGCTGCCGGGCTCAAACTCTTCAGCCACTATAGCGTTTTTCCCTTGAAAGATCGCAACAGATCACCCTCTTTTTTGCTCTTTCTGTCTCCCCTCATTTCATCTCCACATCCCACCCTGCTGATTTATCTCTAGTTCAGTGGTTTGCAACTGGTTTTGCTTCAGGATTTTGACATCAAGTGGCGACCTAACACAGTACCAAAATAGTTTATGGTTTTTCTCTAGCATTTCTTTCTTTCTCTTTGGTAACACTTTAAAATAAGGTTCATTTGGTTAGCATGAGTTAATTAAAAGCTTTAGACATCCTAAAATGAACATTCTTAAATATTTCGTAAATGTATACAGATATCTGTGTATATTTGTATATGGATATAAAATACACAGTACACATATATTATGTAAACAGAAATTTTGGATGTGATTTATCACGATTAATTCAGTTTGACAGCGCTAATAAAGTATATGTTTTAACATTTTAAATTGTATTAATTAACATTAGGTAATGCATTATGAATGTGCATTACTTGATGAATATATAAACAATAGTATAGGTAATGTTTGTTAGTTCATGGCCTAATGCATTTGAATCTTATTGTAAAATGTTACCAATTTTGTTTACTTAATTTTGTTTACTGCTCTGGGTGTGTGTTCACGGTGTGTGTGTGTGAGTGTGTGTGTGTGTGTGTGTGTGTGTGTGTGTGTGTGTGTGTGTGTGTGTGTGCTCTTTGGATGGGTTAAATGCAGAGCACGAATTCTGAGTATGGCTCACCATACTTGGCTGAATGTCACTTCACTTCACTTATCACTCACTCACTTATTAAACATCAATGTAATAATTTAAAATGTGGTAATGTGATGCAATTGACCAAAATGGTCAAACCTTAATTTCATTACACTCTATCCAAATTTTATATTAAATGGAAGTTAATGAATACTTATGAGTTTGTGTTGGAACTATATAAATTATTTTTAGGTGGCATTAACTGAAAGTAAATTCTAATTCCCAATATGTGACTTGATTGTTGAGTTATTTGTGTTATTTTAGTTATTTTTTGGCAAGATAACAAATAAGGAACACTTTATAATAAGTATTTATAATGTCTAGGTTGAGGATTTACATAATACATTTATTCAGTGAGTGTAAGCTAATTTTTGAACACACATAACATCACATTGATGCTCCTTAAATGAAAGCCAAAATAATAATTCTGATTAAATTGTATTTATCTAAATTGAGGGGAAATTGCTAATGTTCAGTAACTTAACTGATTTGTGTGGATATTATATACATGATTGCACAATGTAAATTCAAAGGATCATTTAGCTCGTTTGAAGGTGCTTCATTGTGACCAGGCTATCAAATACTTAGAGGCACACCAGCTTTTATTGTTCATTTGTTAACAAGAGGTGCATGAGTGGTGCTTGAGATCGTTTTCCTTGTAAAAGTGTAATTTGTAGAAATTGCAGATGGATGGAGATTTTCAGTTCTAGGGCTGCTCGATTAAGTCATAACATCATAATGACGAATAGTTTGATCAATATTAAGATCACACTCATTTAACACAATTACTTAGTTAAAATGTCTTTTTAACCATGGATATAAATTGTTGTATTTCACTCTTTGACAACCAACTGAAAAAATATAGTCAAACCTTTTTGGAAACTATGATCTTCTTGGTCATAGCTGTGTGGGCAGCACTTCGACGTACAGTACAGCTGCGTTTCAGGTGACAGAAGTTCAAGCCCTAACTCAGTCCTGCTGACCTCATTCCCCAGACAAAGAATGTTGCACTATAAAGCAACTCCACTTCTTTGACTCAAGGGCGAACCTTTAAAAAGTTGAAAACACAAAGAGAAGAGATATTGTGTGCTTGCAACACCTAGTGTATTGCATCTATTCAACTGTTTACTTAACCTTGTTCATAAGGGTTTTATATTGTAAATACCGTGTGTGTGTGTGTGTGTGTGTGTGTGTGTGTGTGTGTGTGTGTGTGTGTGTGTGTGTGTGTGTGTAAGTGACGAGTTTCATTCAACAGCGAATACTTAGTTTCATTCAACAGCGAATACAAATTCCAAAATGCAGATCTTTAAAACAAAAGTACAGATTTTTATGTGTAGATTATGCATAATAATAGGAACACTGGAGCATCTTGTAGAGAGTTTTACTTTACTGACTGTCATAACCAAATGAGACACACTGTTGGAATGCTGAATGGAGAATGAGTTTCTTTGAACACAGATTTAACAGCTTAAACTGTTTCACAATCAACGCTATTGGATGTCTTTAGAAGACCTAGAATTAAAAAAAAAAAAACATTTATGGTGCTTTTATGATAGCTCCCATTTTATTTGCTTTGAAATGATGTCAGGTTTCACCTAGACCAATAATAAAAGTTTTTGCAAGTGGAATACTCAGATAGTTGAGTATTTCCAGACTTATCTACCAAATCATCTTTTTGTGATCACAAGTAGTGAAGGACATAATGAAATTGCTTCTGTGAAAAAATTTTAATCACTGCATTGCTGAGCCTTGAGAATATCACAGTTTAATGATTGAAATATCTATTTACCTGTTGCCTTTGACTATAGAAGGTCAGTGCATTTGAATTTTACAAATCAAATCATGAACGGAACGCATTTCAATTATCCGGTATGAATATTTGCATGTGTGTCTAGTAGAATGTAAAACTTTGAAAGAAATACATTTTTGTTTTACTTGATGGGTTTCGAATAACTTCCGAATTGATGTGGGGTCAGTAAATACTTTTGACAAAACCTGTTTGCATAACGTATTTGTAGATTTCTAAGAGATATTGCTCATCTGCAGACCAGTGTGATCTACTGAAGGTTACATAGAAAGAGAGATTTGTGGAGGTGAGATTCCAGAGGAATTGACAGTATTAATGAGGTTATGATTCATGGGAAATATTCTAGTATTCTAGTAATATAGCAAAACTGAACATACTGTATTAATACGTGTTCAGTGTAAGGTATGTTGCGAATAAAGTGACACCAAGTAGATTACACAAGTGTGAAATGAAATGATTCCTTCGCTTAAGTGATTGCAGTTCACTGGAGGTACTTCAGAAAAGTGCTAATCTTGCAAAAAACTAACAAAAAAATTCTTAATTTATTCACACACACACACATGCTGTAAAATACACGTGGGGCAACTGCTAATTGTGTTTCCTTTTCTTTTTTATAGAGCCATGTCATTAAGATTTCTCAGACTTTTTTGCCGATAAAGCAAAATGGGAGAAATGATGAGGGGATAGCGTGAAGTCCTTAGTGGGGAATTGTTCATTAGCATTAGACAGTAATTAGCTGTTATTAGCATACTATCTTTCTAGATTCTTTGGGGTTTATATGTTATTCTTATTCATGAATAGGATTGGGGCTTGATGTCTACATTCACAATTGTACACTAGTTTGCACCATCCATTGTTTATTTATGGTATGAAACACTCAGCAAAACACAAAAGCTGATTCATTTCATGTAAGCATAATGCGGCAAAGTTGCAGACGAGAGGACGGAGCGTCTTTTATTGAAGGGAGTTTATAAACTAATATTTGATTATTATGATAAAGATGCTAATGATGAAGTCAAGTTCAAACTTTATAATCCATCATTATTATCAGCTATTCTAAACATACAAGTTACTGGAGTACACAATAGAGTGTTTTTATAGAGCTGGGCTACATTTCTTACATTAAGATTCCCCAAAAAGTAATATACTGTAGTTATATTTCTAATTTCATCAGCTATCTTTATTCTACTCTTGAGTCTGGGTTATTCATAGGTAGGGATTATTTTTGAAAAATTAAATTGCACTTTTGGGTGCAAATTTCCCTTCATTCTTCAAGGTGTTTCCGTGTTTCTTTATACTGTTTTCTCAAATGCATTTGAGTATTTGTGCTTTTCATAATTAATTTTTATTTTATTTTTTTACTTATTTGTTGTGAGAAAAATCCACACCCCACAAAAAATTTTCCAATGGCACTTCTGATTTATTTTAGTTTACTGTGTCACTCACCCCATCAGATCTGAAAACATTGTATCTATTTGAAATTCAATCATTCAAATTGTCATGATTATGATATAACTAAAGTATATATAATTATTTTAAATAAGACTTCAGTGGAGCAAATATAGAGGAATTTTGAAAATTATGCTGTATTTTTCCAGGAAATTAATCTCACCAGTCAAAACTGCATTGTAGGTGATAAGAGGGAAATAGAAACAAAGTTGCATCAGCATGTAAAAGTCATATTTTATTGTTAAATTTAGAAATTACTGTTTTCACTTGTAAATGGTGTACGATCTGTGCATATTTTGAGACAGATCTTTTTCCACTGGAGAAAGCAACATTTCTTTATGGATAGAGAATTTTTAAGAACTTAAAAATGGTTTTGGATTGATATATTTATTTTTTATTTTTTATTTTATTAACTAACATGCAGCTTTCCATTTCAGAAGACATTAACTGATGTACTGGAGTTATGTGGCTTACTTGTGGATTATTTATTCTGACGGCCCCCATTCACTGCAGAGGATCCATTGGTGAGCAAGTGTCATAATGCAAAATAAAATTTGAATGTTTGACATTAATTGTATTATATAAGTTGCTTTGGAAGTCGCAACATGTTCCACGTGATAACAAACTGAACTTATATCCCATGAAATATGGTACACTGAATAGGGAGAAAGAAAATAATACAGATTGAATGGGACTATATTTGCAAGTCTGATGTGACTAAAGCTCAGTGGCACTATATTTTGTAATCTAAATTGTCCAGTCCTTTTAAGATAATAATAATGTCCTTTGTGGTTGCTGTCTGATATATCGATGAGATGCAGTTAGCATCAGCTGTGTTGGACTAAATGTTGTTGTTGTTGTAGAGGCTTGGATCTGTGAGTGAGTGGGCGACTTAGGTCATATCTCTCTGATGCAGCACATCCCTAAACCTTGAGACATCTCCACTCACTTCTGCTCCTTCTGTCCTCCAGATCCTTTTACTACTGCTAGATCCCCTTTCAGCTTTGCTGTTTTGGAGAGACTCTTCTTTATTTCTCTGTTCAGCTCTTGTACACAAACCCTCAGCAGGGTTTTGGCCACACTGGACTGATCTTTGAGGAGCGCTAGGCTTTTGTACTTTTTAAAGCTGTTGTACTTCAAACTGACACAGTCTGGAGCTCCGTCTCCATCTCTCTCTCTCTCTCTCTCTCTCTCTCTCTGGCTTTATATGCATGTTAGTAAACCAAGGCCAGTTATTACGTATTAACCCACATCTAACAGATTGTAAAGGGATTAAAGCAGTCAATCAGTCTCATATCTCCTCTAATAGACATATTAATCATCTGAGCCAAAACCGTATTAGTTATACCAGCTCAGAACCATACCGTTCACATGTGCACTCCTCGTGATCTATCATTCTTACAGATATTGCTATTATTTGTGTGTGTGTGTGTGTGTGTGTGTGTGTAAATATTTATTAAATATATGATCATTTCAAAATATATTATAAAATGACATTTATATACACAGTAACTTGAATACAAATAAAATCCGTAGCTTGAATATGTTTCATTTATAAATGTGTGTGTGTGCGTGTCTATATATATATATATATATATATATATATATATATATATATATATATATATATATATATATATATATATATATATATGGGTGGAACATTACACAGATGTCATGGTCCGGTACATACCTCAATTCGGGGGTCAAGGCTCAATACAATTTAGTCACAACAGGGGGAAAAAAACTACTATATATTCACAGTTAATAATCATTTATTTTGAACAGACAGTAGTACAAATAATTATTATTATTATTTTTTAAACTTAGTACTTTTTTCTATTAAGTAAAGCCGGTTCTCTAATCAGCAGTAAATTCCAGTAAATTGGGCGGCAGTGGCTCAGTGGTTCATGTAGCTTGTCTACAAACCAGAAGGTTGGTGGTTCAATCCCTGCCTCCATCTGACCAAGTGTTGAGGTGTCCTTGAGCAAGACACCTAACCCCAGCTGCTCCTGACGAGCTGGATGGTTCCTTGAATGGCTGACACTGCAGTCTGTGTATGAGTGAATGGGTGAATGTGAGGCAACTTGTAAAGTGCTTTGGATGGCCATGGGGTCTGTTGAAAGCGCTATATACTGTAAATGCAGTCCATTTACCATTTTTAAAGGTTTTTAAAAATCAACACAAATGCAAAAAGTGATCTTTCTCACATTTCTAATATGTTGTGAACTAGACTTTTAAAGGATTTTTCCTTTGTGGTGGTCAGTGTGTGTTGTTTATAGTGTGTGTGTGTGTGTAATCCCTAAGGAGTTTTCTGATAAGAACAGAGTTTTTAATCCAGCGTTCATCCAGCTGTTGGACAGAAAATCTGTCACCACAGCCGCTCGGTAATCCTTCACTGCTCACGCTGTTCCATCGATCAAATTCAGCACATTTCTACATCATAAACAAATACATCTACCCAGGTCCATCCCCACACCTCCATGATCCATCACCTCCAAGACATTTTCACTACAGCTAGAAATGAACTGGATAATTAGACTCAATATTAATGATTCCCAACAGATATTTATGAGCTAATCACCAAGGTTTGCACTTGAATCAGTGCATCATCTGCCTCCATACAGGGCCACACCACTTGCTGCAATGATATAATGAATTCCTCCCCTCTAAAAATCAATATGGAGATTCGTTTTTGCTCCTAGTGGGACTGAGCGGATGATAGATCCAGAAAGGCCGATCAAAAAGAGAGAGCCTGGGAAAGAGAGCTATTTTGTGGCCACTTTATCCACAAAAGAATAATAGCACCCACTGTTTGATTGGCCCTTTTGTTTAATTGGCATATTGAAAGATATGGAAATGGCCTTAAAATGGAAAGGGACCTGCGGTTTTGTGAGTTAATCAATTCCTCTTTGTCTTTTGAGCAAGTGTGTGTGTTAGTACCTAATAACAGCATAATGGCAGTATAATAACATCCTTACGAAGCTTAATGAGGGACCGGTGCAGCGGCGCTCGGGGGACATAGAGGCCATGTTTGGTGTCACATCGTAAGTGCATGCCTAGGGAAACGATTAAAGTAACGCAGTGGACACTGCTGCGAATCTCACTGCAGCGGGAAGGATGCTGGAGGGCTTCCAGCAAGGATTTTTTAAGCTTGATATTCAGCTGGTGAATGTAGGTCAAGAGATTAATCTCCATTTAGCCACCTTGAGCTGTTTTGCCACACTTTAAGACTGAACAAAACACTCTCTGGGATATGTCCCTCACACTAACGTAGATGCTCACAATCATTTTTACCGCATATGGTTGGAAACTAATCACATGATTTGTACTGGATATCTTTGATATTAGGATTTAATATAATAGGTATTTTTTTAGGGAATTAAAAATATGTAGTACAGCACAATATCTGTAATCCAATTCCTGAATAAATATCTCTAATTATTTTATTATATATATATATATATATATATATATATATATATATATATATATATATATATATATATATATATATATAGTTTTTTTTTTTCGTTTTTTTTTTGTGAATCAAATACATGCAGCTTGCAACTATTTGTTATGGCTTATTCACAGTAAAACTATAAAGATAACTATTGACCATAAATATATTTGCATTCGCACCAACTCACAGTAACATTCTATTTATTATATATTATATATATATATATATATATATATATATGTTTTTGGAAGTGATTACAATATTATAATATAGGTTTTTGTATGGACTGTGCTATTTATGATGGTTTTTAAAACATTATAGTTATTTTTTTTAAGGTTGTCATTTAACAGGTCTTTAGACCTACATTAAAGTAGTTACTATTTGTTAATATGGTGTAGTAAAAGACATAGTATTTGGCATAGTATCTTTTTATTTAACTTTTTAAAGAAAATGTATGAATTTTATTATTATTATTATTTTTTTTTTTTTTTATGTATTACTTTTTAATATATATAGCCCAGTTACTGGGTTGTATTTTTTGCTTATAAAAAAGTCAGTAAAAATATATTAGAGTTGTTTTGATTATTATTATTATTTTTTATTTTTTTTTCATATACAGAGATTTTTACATTTGTATGTGACTATTAGCCATGTTTATGAACAGGCAAGTTATGATGAACCAAGGTTTTTTTTTTTTTTTTTTTTTTTTTTTTTTACCACCTTATTATTATGTAATTTTAGTAGACTTGCATATTAACTTTATATCACTTAATGAAATATTATTATTGTCATAAGTTATAAAATATAAAGTCACCAATATGACATCCCGTTATATCTTAATCATTGACACCATTTTTTCCCTGTGAATTTCTTGGCAACCAGTGCCTTTTTTTTTCTTTTATGTAACAGGAAAAATTGATGGTTTAACCAAAAATGAAAAATAATTAATTACTGACCCTCATGTTGTTCCAAACCCATAAGACATTTGTTCACCTTCATTACATGCATTGTGTTCCTTACATGAATGTGCAATTTAATACGGAAGAGAAGAAATTGTTTGAATAAAGTCATTATTTTTGTTTTCTTTGTGCACAAAAGGTATTCTCTTAGCTTTGTAATATTAAAAAGCTCACGGATTTCATCAAAATATCTTAAGCTGTGCTCCGAAGATGAAGGAAGGTCTTATGGGTTTGGAATTACATGAGGGTGAGTAAATAATGACAAAATTTAAATTTTTGGTTGAACTGTCCATTTAAATAATCTGAATAGTTAAAAGGATAATCAGAATAGTTAAATTATTTTTGATATCCATTGATAATTACCATTTTATTTAGGAGGAGTTGCTTTAGCTGTGAATATCATTTAATACTGTGTTTTTGTGTAATGCATTTTCATTTTCTCACAAAAATTAGTTTAAGATCAAACAATAATTGGTGAACCCGCAGTTGAAGCCCCCTCATTACAGCAGGAATGCTGGGGTATAAATATAAATTTTAAAATTACATCAAAAGGGCAAATGCCAACTGTGTTTCCACATATACTCTCTCTATAGATGTATATGTGTGCAGTAGCTTGTACACAACCTCGGATCAGCATCTACATGTTTATGTATGGTATGGCCTTTAAAGTAAATGAATTCTTAATGTATTAATTTATACTCCTAGCTAATCCATAACTTGAATATGCCGAGGTCTGTTTCATTACCATATTGCTGTAGCCTCTTTAAAGGCCTAGAAATAATAATCTGATTGAACAGTTTCTGAGCACATGCAGTGCTGCTGTCCCAGAGACAATATTTCAGTCCGAATTGCATTGACCACGTTAGAATAAAGGTTTCGAGACGGTAATAACGAGGACAATCTAAACAGCTGCATACATTTAGCAAAAAATGTGCAGAGAGCAAGCCTCACTAGCAGACAGCATTAACAACTCACACAGGGATTTGGCCAAAACAAATGAGATTGGACTCCAGCTCTGGGTTTGAGTCATCAGCATTTACATTGGTCTGAGTCACAGACGCGCAAAACCCATAAATATATTTCAGCTAGATCAAAGCACACTCCGCTGCGAGGCATCCTTCCACTGTTGAAACATTTACCACTTTTTGAATATCCCACCATGGTCATTTTTCATAAAAATCATGATTCTCCCAAAGTGATCTTTGAAAGCCAGACGCAGGGCACAAGACAAACTGGCGTCAGACTCCGCTGAGCAGAGGGGTAAAAACGTCAAAGCTGTGTTTCCCTGCAAATCCATCAAAGCTGTAATGCAATGAGAAAACACAGTGCAGCTTCCGAGGAAGAATACACAAACACAATGAATACAATTGCGGGAGAGAGGACCAGAACAGACGGGAGCCAATTTAAAGGCTCTGCTGTATATATATGGAAAATGAATAAAGGTGAAATGTTGTGGTTTGGTGTTTCGGGAGGAGTGTGTATACCTCTGCTGCAGCAAAAATATTCTCTGTGAACTTTGACTGGTTTAGTTTTATTTTAGTTGGCTTCCTCGGCAGTGACTTTCCCAGTATGTTAAGGAGGTGGTGGAAAATTTAGCTTCATAGATAAGACTGGTGCAGGACCACCAAGGTGTCCAAGCTAAGAGCCGTTGGATTTAAATGAGTGTTATAAATGAGAGTTTGTGTGTGGTCTGAAAGTTTACTGCACAGTTCAAAGCAACATCAGTAAAAGCAACACAGTAAAAGGTTGTTGTACTTTGGACAAGAAATAAATCCCACTTTGATGCACAAATGCACACAGCTCTATTGTTTGTTTTATGTGCACTGCAGCTCACTTAACGTGTGCACTTGAAGAGGTAGTGCTTTAAAAGGGCTGTAATCTGTCACTATGCCAAATAATAACTAAGTTAGTACTACAAGATGGTGAAAATCCTAAAGTATTAAATATCCACCATTAAATATCCAATATCAACTATTATATAAATGAAACAAGCTGATTTCGTCTGATAATTGATATGGTGCCAATATAATGCACATCGAAGGAAGGAAGCAAACAAGGAAAGGGTTTAATTTTGCAATAATCTTTTAATACCACAGTAAGTTCATTCTAGATGGCGATCTAAATCGTAAAATATTAAATAACTGTCAATAAATATCTATAAACGATAAAAATAAAAAAAAATGTTCTGTTCAATAACCAATATGGTGCCAATATAATGTGAGTCCCTAGAATTTACAGTTTCATTAAGTAAAGAAATAAATACATTTACTAAGTAACTAGATAAATAAATGCATTATATACTAAACAAAGCAAGCGCTAGGTTGGGGGTTCGATTCCCCGGGAACACATGATAGGTAAAAATTGATAGCCTGAATGCACTGTAAGTCGCTTTGGATAAAAGCGTCTGCTAAATGCATAAATTTAATTTTACATTTTTTAATACATTTTATTTACAAAAGTATATGATGTCACACTTGTCCGTGTGTGAAGATGTACTGCAGCGAAAATCCGTGAATGAATGTTCCAAAGTGAGGTAACGTTATACTTTAACAGATTTCCCTTGCTCAGGTAGTAGGGAGCAATGAACACTGTGTAGATGAATGGCTTGTAATGGGTTGAATTGTTTTTGTCTTGTCACGCCGGTGTTCTGTCTGGGACAAGCATAACAGTATGGCAAGGGGCGTAACATTTCCTTCCCAAGCTTGTGGCATTGGGCCAATCACAAAGCACAGAATAGCTGGCCAATCACAGCACACCTGACTTTTCAGAATGATGAGCTTTGTAAAAAAGGATGCGTATCAGAAAGGGAGGGCATAGTGAAGAAACAATAATGTACAGTATATGGAAAAGAATATTTTGAACCTTAAACCACATAAACACATTTTATTACACCAAATACACAAAATAATGTTATTTTTAGAAACATCATATGACCCCTTTAACTATTTACATTGTATATTAATTTAGTTTTGACAGTGGGAGTGTTTATGAATGTAGACAAATTAGATCAATGGAAATTATTTCTGTATATATGTGTGTCTATTCACATGTGTGCTCAGTTATCTGGGCAAGAGAACAGTAGTGTGTACTCAGCTTGTGTTTAACAAACACACTCCTTCACTAGAGTGGATCAAAGCTACGCTATGCTCTCAAATGTTCTGTGGGAGGAAAGCCCTGACATCTACCCTGTCTCCTCTTCCACCATGTGCTCAAAAACAATGTCATATCTTCTACAAATCCCCATTCTTATGTAAATATATAGCCTAAGCCTGACAATGCATTTTGAACATATATAAAAATCCATATTTGTCATATAAATGCATTTTGACCCCTCAAGACACTACAGTTTTGTATAATAGAACAGAAAAATGATGTAACATGCATACAATGCATATAGATCCGAAAACTGATGCAACCAGTTCTTGATTCGAGATCGAGTCAATTTTTCGTTCGTTATCTGGCTCGGCTCTGTGTTCATCTTCAGTTCTCTCTTCACAGCAGTTCAGTCAGTGTACTGTTTGAGTAAATGTATTACTGCGGGATAGTGGTTTATTTTAACTCGGAGTCTCAGCCATGTTAAAAAAGTTAACAGCTTAAAGGGGGGTTGAAATGCTATTTCATGCATACTGAGTTTTTTACACTGTTAAAGAGTTGGATTCCCATGCTAAACATGGACAAAGTTTCAAAAATTAAGTTGTACATTTGAAGGAGTATTTCTGTTCCAAAAATACTCCTTCCGGTTTGTCACAAGTTTCGGAAAGTTTTTTTTTCGAGTATGTCTCTGTGTGACGTTAGATGGAGCGGAATTTGTGGAACTTAGTCATTTTCCAAAACCGCTAAGCAAATATATACAGTTTCAATACATACCACATAGAGACGTCCTGCTGTAGTCGTTGCTGCTGCTGATCTTGTTCAATTTCAGCCTCTGGATCTGATTCTGGATCATAATATACGCTGAATCTGACTGTTAGCCATGGTTTGTTTTGGTTGGTTTTGTCCTCACGGTAATGTCACTCACAGCTTCCAGCTGTCAACGCAAAAGCCTACTGGCGCTAGTGATTCTTTAGCTCCGCCCACACGTCACGCCTGCAGCCGGTCGTGTTTTTCCGGGAAAAATCGGTACAAACTATCTTTCTCTTATGAATATAATAAAACTAAAGACTTTTTGGAGTTATGAAGGATGCAGTACTACTCTATTTCATTCCACCCCCCAACCCCTTTAAGTACCCGGAAGAGAAGAAAATGCTGAATAAAGTCTTAGTTTTTTATATTTTTGGACCAAAATGTTATTTCGATGCTTCAACAAATTCTAACTGACCCTCTGATGTCACATGGACTACTTTGAAGATGTTTTTATTACCTTTCTGTACATGGAGAGTATACTCTACCTACATTTTCAATGGAGGGACAGAAAGCTCTTGGACTAAATCTAAAATATCTTAAACTGTGTTCCCAAGATGAACGCAGGTCTTACGGGTTTGGAACGACATGAGAGTCATTAATGTCATAATTTTCATTTTTGGGTGAACTAACGCTTTAACCGTGCCAGAGTGTATTTGACCCAAAAGCCTGGTTCATTTGACTAGTGTGATCATTCCGTTTAGAAGTCCCTGGCTTGGTTGGAAAAAGTGGGCAAGATCCCGGTTCAGTTATATATAGATCAGTGAGTGTGAGCGTTAACTGCCCCAGAATACAGATCTTCTGATATGTGCTGCATGATTGCATTAATATTTCTGAGCAGCAAAAGCGATAGATCTGTAAAGCAATATATTGTGAGAGGGGCATGTGTTACCGCGTCCCATATGACTCTAAATAATAAACCATAAAGTTTACAAAACGATTCACTCCACTGTGTAGAGCGAGAGAGCTTCAAGGCTGTCTTTACGTGCTATTGGAAAAATCCTATTTCCAACTTAAAAAAAAAAAAATTCTGTTAAAAATAACAGCGGACAGTGGTTTGTGAATGTTGATGCTTAGCCTAAATAATCTGATTAGGAGCATCCCCTCCTGTGACCAATGATTTGTCTGAATGTGTATTCAGAGCCAGTGAGCAACAGACTTTCATAATCATAAAAAACTATATTTTACTACTATTTTAGGCTGATTTTTCAAAAGTCTACGTCTATGTCTAAGCCAACCAGCTAGGTGATTCACAAATTTACTTTGATTTCAATTGAAGTGGAAAATGCATGACTGTATACTTAAGGACTTCAATGAGGAAACAAACTACAATCCCATGAAACACTGCAAACGACAATAAAATTAAAAAGTGATGGAGAAATACAAAACCAATGATTTATTATGACATTCACAGGGCATTTTGTTGCCATTTGCTTGTTTAATTCATCTGATTGGTGGAAACTTCTTTGCAGAATCATGGGTAATGTAGTTTTCACAGAAAACCCTCCTCCCTTCAATAAGTTGAAATGATGCATGTTGAAGGCTTTTATTACAGTATTTTCCATTGATTAACATCATTGTAGCTTACAGTATATCTGCTAATAAGCTAATAAAAATCAACTAACTCAAAACTATACAACTTTTCCACTTGATTTTAGTGATTTATTTATTAGATTAATACAATAATTTTGACTGTTGACCCTTTGTTTTCACTTTGTGTTCTTTAACAGTCAATCGCATCCATTAACACCTTTAGCTAGCTAACTAACAGCTAGCTAATGGTTATTTAAATGTTTGTAGCTTTTCCTACCTGAACACTACAGTTATTGCTATTGAATGTCATTTAGAGGTAGTTTTGTAAAAACTAGACTTATTTCTCATTGTTTAAGATATCCTAGAGGTGCAAAACATATCGCGACGTCATGGAACTTGTGAATTGCTGTGGGAGTTGCTTCACTGAAGGTGTGAATCTCAATCGCTGGAGGATTTGCCTCACTGAGCTGTGAATGGCAATCGCTGTGTGAGTGTGAATTGCAGCAAAACTGCCAAGGTAGATTTGTAAGAACGGCATTGCAAGTTGCCACAGCTACAGCAGAGAACATTCAGACTGGTGTTGTGTGTAGATGTAAGAGATCTAAGTTGACCTTCCTTTTCATGATGATGGTGAAGCTGGAAGAATGAAAATGCCCACTGAGCATTTTCTTTAAATTAATATATTATGGTTTTCCCTCTGGAACTTCTAGTACTGTATGTACACTACTGTTTGATTATGGTATGATTGTTTTTAAGTTTTTTTGAAAGAAGTCTCTTTTGCACTATTTTAGATTTTAATAGATTTTATAATGTAATTTATTTCTGTAATGTAAAGCTGAATTTTCAGCATCTTTACTCCAGTCTTCTGTGTCACATGATATGGCAGAAATCATTGTAATATGCTGATTTGCTGCTAATTATACATTTATTACTACCATTAATGTTTAAAACAGCTGGGCTGCTTAATATTTGTTGTGGATAAAGGCATATTATTATGATTTCTGTCATATATGACCATGGCCGTAGCCAGGCTTTGAAAATTAGTGAGGTCCCAGGGGCTTCTGTAATAACCCCCTTATTATAAAATTGTGCTATAATAACCCCTATAAATACAACTAATTATATACACTAACACTTGAAAAGAGACAGAAATGTAGATGTTTTTGGAGGGATGCTCATTTTATAAATCATATCCTATTTATTGCATGAAAGTTTGTTGATACTTTACTATATTAATGGGGTGGATAATTTGATCAGTTGTTCATTATTCATGCAACCATACATATTGCTGTTATTGTTTTTATTTATAACCATTATATAGCCGATAACTTTGTCTAGTGCTCTTATAAATGTATATAGCATGATTTGTGAAAGTTTAACTACTATACTGAATGACTTAGCAATGACTTCTTAATAGCTAGTGTTTGTGTGCTTCATTTCATTCTGTACCCTAAGTTACTTGTTCTACAGATCTCTGCACTAGTGTTAGACAGCGTTTTGATATAGCGTTGATAACATTTGTGACAAGTAATATTATTTTTTTATCGCCCCGGGTTCGAATCCACCTTTTGGCCAACTTTTTTCTCCCTTTTCACATCACATCAGAAAAGCATTTATTTTCAATGAAAATGAAGGAAATAATCAATAAGTTGAAAATAAATTATTGGGTAGGGTAAGGGTAAGGGTATATGAAGGGAGGGCTTTTTTGTCCCAATAAGGTGGCATCCATTTAATAATTTGAATTAAAATGAAAATTTACACTCATTAATTGTTGCATACTGTTTTATAATGTACTGCAATATTGAGGTGCAGATAATAGCCACTATTTGCAATAGGTATTATAAATAGCAGAAAGTCATGATATTTTAACATCTATAGCTATTTGCACTTAGTGTAAATAGCATATCACAAAAAAAATGCACTTAATGTAAATAGCCGCTGCCTTTTTTTTTTTCAAACCACGGACGCTAAACATTCTGAATTTTACATGCAGACATTCATATGAGGAGTTTAGCATCAAATTAATCAATCAGAGATTTTTTTTTTATTTTTGAACATGAAAAAATGGTGACCTCATAGCTGACTATGGTATATGACACTTAAGACTGGAGTAATGGCTGCTGTAAAATCAGCTTTGCATTACAGAAATAAATACAAGTACACTGAAATATACTTCACTGGCATGTATTGATGCTATATTAAAACTTGTCTGATGTCACTGGGTTTCATTCTACAGAAAAGAGAAGCATGAACTTCTCCTTTTGTGTTCCAAGAACACAAAAACATTTGACTAACTTTCTTGAAATAAAAAAAGAGAAATAATTCAATTTGGAACCAGATTTGGATTAGCATGAGGGTGAACTATTCTACTAAGCTTTATAGGCTTAGGAGAATGTACTGTAAATTGGGCAGTCAGGAAGTCAGCATCGGTTCCATGTCTTTTTGGACACTGAAGCCCTCCTGTATATTTTGAAACAGACTGTCCTAGACAATGATGAAAAAAGCAGCAAGATGGTCCTATCTCTTCCCCCTCATCACAATAACAGCAGCAGTAGAGAGGCAGTATTATATGGAAGTTAAAGCAATATGACAACGTCAAATAACAGTTCAGGAATTTCACTTCTTGTATCCTTACAATAAAATAAAGCAGGCTGAAAAGCCCTATTTCTATAGTCCTGTGTGTGTGTATGTGTGTGGTGGTACCCTTAGGGAGACAATCACTCCCCTGAAAATGAAAAATACTCCAAATGTGTTTTATTGCCGTCTCTCCACGCTCCCCTCAGCACTTGAAGTAAATGCATTTCCATCAAGTGCTGGAATAATTTACCACATAAATTCCATGTTTTCCCCCCTTTCCTCTCTGGGTTTCCCCCTTGTGAAAGAGAAGAAATGAGAGCAAAAGAATCTGCAGTATATATCGAAAGGCGTTTCACGGCTCTTCCTCGTTTGTATGTTTTTGCTGTGTCCTGTTTGGGATTGAAGGTTGGGTCTGTGGGGAAGAGGAAGGGTGATGTATAGTTGTGTTTGAGCGATGGTTCTGGCCCACCCCTTGCGGTACAGTGCACTTGAAGGAAAAGAACGCTGTTGTATGCTCTGGGACTAGTCCAAGACTCACGGAGGCCCTGGGGTTAAACCTGCTGTAAACACTGAAGAACGAGCCCCTGCTATTCATCCATCATTACGCCAATTAATCACACGCTGTTCTCTTAGCATGCAAGGGGCTTCATGTTTTTTTCTTTTTTCTTTTTTTTTTAAACAGGTCCAGATTGAGTGGTTGGTGCAGGCAGGGCATATTTAAATATAGAGCCTTTGTATTCTCTTTCCAGTGAGAAGTATGTGTAATCTTACCCTACTGTTCACTGATAAAAACACATTTTCCTTGCAAGTAAATAATAATAATTACAAAGAAACATTAAGCAACACATTTGAATTAAATGAAAATAAATGAATTAAATGAACATTTCACTGAATATTTATTATTTAGTATTTTTATATATTTGTGGAATTACACAGTATGTCTATGTGTGTGTACATGTTAAAAATACAGTTTATATATATAGTACAGACCAAAAGTTTGGACACACCTTCTCATTCAAAGAGTTTTCTTTATTTTCACTATGAAAATTGTAGATTCACACTGAAGTCATCAAAACTATGAATTAACACATGTGGAATTATATACATAAAAAAAGTGTGAAACAACTGAAAATATGTAATATTCTAGGTTCTTCAAAGTAGCCACCTTTTGCTTTGATTACTGCTTTGCACACTCTTGGCATTCTCTTGATGAGCTTCAAGAGGTAGTCACCTGAAATAGTCGTTCAACAGCTTTGAAGGAGTTCCCCGAGAGATGCTTAGCACTTGTTGGCCCTTTTGCCTTCTGTCTGCGGTCCAGCTTACCCCTAAACCATCTCGATTGGGTTCAGGTCCGGTGACTGTGGAGGCCAGGTCATCTGGCGCGGCACCCCATCACTCTCCTTCTTGGTCAAATAGCCCTTGATGCCTTCAGTGTGACTCTACAATTTTCATAGTCATGAAAATAAAGAAAACTCTTCGAATGAGAAGGTGTGTCCAAACTTTTGGTCTGTACTGTATGTGTTCAAGTGTAATCCCGTAACCATAATACACAGTGGTTTCTTTGAACCACAGTCCTTGACTGCACTTAATTTAATTGTGGACTGAGGGTGGAAGTTTTCTTAACATAAAATTCCAACTAAAACGCCTTGCATAGCAGATACATAATAAATAATAATAATAAAACATTAGACATGTCAAATAACAACTAAAAGCACACACAAAAATACTCTTTATTAAGCTAAACTATGTATTAGTGTAAAAAAATTTTTTACAGTTTGTAATGTACATTATAGTGCTAGCAGGAGGAGGTACATGAAAATGATGTGGTTGGTTGTTGGATCTGTGTTATTTGTACTTAAATAGTAGCTTTATTGTAGCCTAATGTATAATAGTTTCAAAGTAGCTTCACCCAAAATTGTTGCAACCCTTAACAATTGTTTCTGCTCATAACCGCACTAACCTACTGTGTGAACGCATGCTAGTGTTGCAAAATATTTTTTATTCCCATCTAATTTATCCGTCTGCCATTTACAAAGCGGATAATACAAGATATTTTGCTTCTGAAAAGGTCAGTCAACTCCTATTAGCAATTCCTTTAATCAGACAAATTTCAGAGGGTGTGGTGGAGGCGCTTTCATCTTCAGAGTATCTGGACCGCATCTGTTCTCGGCATTTAGCCGCCTTACGCTTTCACAGTACAGCTACAGACATCTACAAAACCTCTCTTTATGAATATTTTAGGCACAGATCAGCGATGTGATTTTGCCTTTGCCCTTTTTTTCTGTTGCAAATCAATTCCTTGTTTATGGGATTTACTTTCCCGTAAGCCCTTCGTTTGCTCGCTAGTCATGCTGCCAGTAGGCTGAGCTGTTAGCCTGTTCTGCTGCTAGCCAGTGATGGAGTGGATCTGTCCCCAGGGTGACTAATATCTGACCTTCCACCAGCAGCCCCTTTAGCCCACAGACCTGGCCAGAGGCGCGGGTGAAGCACAGCTCTGATTTTGACCGAGTCAGCGCCTCCCTAAATGAGAAATATTGAGCGGCTGTGAGCAGCAGGGAGGGCCGGGGACTCGGATGAAGTGCAAGGGAGAAAATATTGGGTTTGTTTCCTCAGATTACCTGTCAGGTTAGGTCTCCAGTCTCTCCTCCACTCCATTCCGCAGCGTTACGTTATGTTCCCGCTGAACACACATCAAGTGCCTGACAACCTAATCTTCCCTAAAAGAAGCAAACAGTACTACTACCTGCAGAAAGTGTTCTGGCGAAGAGCCGATTCAAAGAGCTAAACAATATGACTAAAACCTCTCTTCTGATGCCAGTCCATCTGGTTTATTTCAATTGTGGTTTAAAGCATGTTGGTTTCCCTGACAATATTCTTGTGTCTTTGCGTTCTTTGCAGGAACATCAAATTTTTCTCAATAGCTCAGCTCGGAAAGGACACCTTCTCAACTGTTTACCGTGGCTTAACGAGACGAGAGGGTAAACCGAAGTAAACAACAATCTATTTGCTCCCTAAAGCTTCAAACTTTTAATTAGGACAAATCAATTCAACAGAATAGTGAGAGTGAACGGCAAAATAAACAAATAAAAGAGTAATTAGCAAATTACACTGCGCCTGTTCCAGAGACGCCATAAGACTAATTAGTGTGGAAGGAGGGATGGGAAGGGAGCTGTGTGATCGGTGACAGAGGGGGCGGCCAAACAAGGTGGATGGACACATGGGACTGAGATATGAGGACATCTGTATTCCACACGAACAAACCTGAGCATGTTCCCTGTGAAAAAGCTTGACATTCAGCGCTTTACACACTGACGTTTACCAATTCCCAGGAAGCTCTTTGCCTGGTCAGGTTTTGCTGTCCATTAAAATCAGTTTTTATGGCGCACCTGTTCAAGGCTGAATTCCACTCTCAGTAAAGCACCTGTGATTCAGGCTGTACTCAGTCACATCTTGCATGAGAAGAGAAAATGTCCTTAAATAGAGAAATATGAAGAAAATTGACTTTCTAGGATGAGGCCAATGAAACCTTGCATTTAAGATGTACGTCAAGATCACAAAAGAGGCCATTTTAAAGGGATAGTATCCAAAAAATCTGTCATTAATACTATCATCATTGTTTATGAGCAGAAGAATGCACATGTATGTGTCATGGTACTCTCGATAAAGGCAGAGGACGTTGTGCAAGGAATTGTTGAATAAAGTCATTATTTTTATTTTATTTTCACACAGTAAGTATTCTTGTACCTTTGTAAAGTTATGGTTGAAGCCCTGATGTTACATGGACAATTTTAATCATGTCCTTACTACATTTCAGTGCCTGAGAACATTTCAGTTACATCTCTGTCTACGGAGGGTCAGAAAGCCCTCGGATTTCATCAAAAATATCTTAATTTGTGTTCTAAAAATGAATGAAGTCTTACTGTCACAGTGTCTGGGTTGTTGTTCCCCGGGGTTCCACTAGATGTCCTCCTTCTCACGGTGTCTGTCCCAGATCACTTCCTGTTCCCTTATATGGTCACCTTCCTCCTTGTTGCGTAATTGATTGTTCCCCCCACCTGTCTCCTGTTTCCCCATTATCCTTCTGTGTATAAATACCCAGTCTGTCTTAGTCTATGTTACGGAGTCCTTGTTTAATGTCGAATGTTATTCATTGTCCGTCACTCTTGCCTTGTCGTCTTGTCTTGCTTTCATGTTTATGTCTGCTTTGATCTTCTGGTTTTGACCCTGCCTGGACTGTTTACCCCTTTGGATTACCCTTATAATAAACGGCTTACCTGCAATTGGTTCCTTTTCCCGTGTTTTCTATTACACATAACGTGACAGAAGGACTCCGTCAACGTAGGAACCAGCGGTATGTCACTTTTCCATTCCTCAGTCAAGATGGCGGAGAGGCGGGTCAAGTATCTTCGGTTGACCGCCCTCCGTCAAGAGGGCAACGAAGTGGGTGCCCTGGCTCAAGTGTTCTGGTCCCTGGCTGAAGGCATGGGATACAATGATGCGGCCCTTAAAGACCACTTCAATGGCGGGCTGGATGATCCAGTGCCTCAGGAAGAGATGGCGCAGTTGAAGACGCTGGAGTTCTGGGAATTCGTGCGCTACCTGCAGTTTCGGTGTCGGTGGGATGCCCCAGCCACTCCTGTCTCTTCCGGCAGGGTGGTCGTCAGCCCAGCACCACTGCCCAGGAAGGCCGTCAGCCCAGCGCCACAGTACAAGATGGCCGCTAACCCAGCGCCAATGCCCAAATTGGCCACCGGTCCAGCGCCACAGTACAAGATGGCCGCCAGTCCAGCGCCACAACACAATATGGCCGCCAACCCAGTGCCACAGCACGAGATGGCCGCCAGCCCAGCGCCACAGTACAAGATGGCCGCTAACTCGGCGCCAATGCCCAAATTGGCCACCGGTCCAGCGCCACAGCACAAGAGGGCCGCCAGCCCAGCGCCACAGCACAAGAGGGCCGCCAGCCCAGCGCCACAGCACAAGAGGGCCGCCAGCCCAGCGCCACAGCACAAGATGGCCGCCAGCCCAGCGCCACAGCACAAGATGGCCGCCAGCCCAGCGCCACAGCACAAGATGGCCGCCAGCCCAGCGCCACAGCACAAGATGGCCGACTCAAAGCCTGAGTCTCCAGATAAGGTGCACGATGCTGTCCCGGAGGCCGAGGCGGTGCCCGATGCTGTTCCAGAGGCCGAGGCGGTGCCCGATGCTGTTCCAGAGGCCGAGGCGGTGCCCGACGCTGTTCCAGAGGCCGAGGTGGCGCCCGACGCTGTTCCAGAGGCCGAGGTGGCACCCGATGCCGAGGCAGCGCCCGATGCCGAGTCGGTGCTCGATGCTGTTCCGGAGGCCGAGGAGGTGCCCGAGACCGAGGCGGTGCCCGAGGCTGTTCCCAATGCAGTTACCGAGGCGGTGCCCGAGGCTGTTCCAGATGCCGAGGCGGTGCCTGATGCCGAGGCAGTGCCCGAGGCTGTTCCAGAGGCTGAGGTGGTGCTCGAGGCCGCTCCCGAGGCCGTTACCGAGGTGGTGTCCGAGGCCGTTCCAGAGGCAGTGCCCGAAGCCGAGGCACCTCAGGTTTTCACAGACAGTCCAGAGTCTATTCGGAGTTCCGTGGACTCTCCGGAGTCGGGTCAGGTTCCGGTGGACTCTCAGGAGTTGAGTCGGGTGCCAGTGGACCCTCCAGAACCAAGTCAAGTCACTGGATGGTCTGCTGCTCCATTCTGGGGAACTCCTGTCTCGACCACGTGGATGTGGTGGTCGTCTGCTCCGCCCTGGGGGACTTTGGCTTTGACCACAAGGCTGTGGTGGTCTTCCGCTCCGCCCTGGAGGGCTCTGACTTTGACCACAAGGCTGTGGTGGTCTTCAGCTCCGCCCTGGAGGGTTTTGACTTTGACCACAAGGCCGTGGTGGTTTTCCGCTCTGCCCGGGTGGGCGCCTCAACAGGTCCTTCATGGACTTCTGTTTTGAGTTCTGTTATGTTTCTGTCTGTTCCCTTTAGTTTGTCTGGCCCTCCTCCCCTCCCCCTGAACCTCCTCCGGTCCTCCTCCCTCCTGGTCTCCCTGTTTTATGTTTACAGTTCTGGTGTTTGTCCCCCATGTGTTCCTTTTCCGGCCCTCCGTCCCTCCCCCTGAGCCTCCACCTGTCCGCCTCCCTCCTGGTCTCGGTGTTGTGTTTTGTCTTGGAGCGTCTGGGAGCCGCTCCGTAGAGGGGGGGTACTGTCACAGTGTCTGGGTTGTTGTTCCCCGGGGTTCCACTAGATGTCCTCCTTCTCACGGTGTCTGTCCCAGATCACTTCCTGTTCCCTTATATGGTCACCTTCCTCCTTGTTGCGTAATTGATTGTTCCCCCCACCTGTCTCCTGTTTCCCCATTATCCTTCTGTGTATAAATACCCAGTCTGTCTTAGTCTATGTTACGGAGTCCTTGTTTAATGTCGAATGTTATTCATTGTCCGTCACTCTTGCCTTGTCGTCTTGTCTTGCTTTCATGTTTATGTCTGCTTTGATCTTCTGGTTTTGACCCTGCCTGGACTGTTTACCCCTTTGGATTACCCTTATAATAAACGGCTTACCTGCAATTGGTTCCTTTTCCCGTGTTTTCTATTACACATAACGTGACACTTACGGGTTAAGAATGACCTGAGGATACGTAATTCATGATCACTTAAATTTTTGGTGGACTATCAAAACCATACAGTGTGATCATTAGGAATCAGTAAAATGACTCTTTGGTCATTTTAGTTAGATCGTTCTATTTTAGTGGAACAAAAAACAAAGATCAAACCATGTAACCTGATTCACAAAACAAATGACTCTGTATTAGAGTCTGTACGTTTGGGTGAATCAAAACCATACTACGTGGCTTGACCATTATAGTATGATTCACTAAGAAATGACTCTTTAGAGCCAGTTATTTTTAGCGAATTAAAACCATACAGTGTGACCAGTGTAGTATGATTCACTAACAAATGATACTTGAGAGCTGTCAATGTAATCAATGTAATCTGATTTACTAAACAGATGAGTCTTAAAAGTCTGTACATTGAATCAAAATTGAATAGAATCAGAATTGAAGCAAAAGCTTGTGCATCAGCATCAGATTCATTTTAGGGGTCAGCATCAGATTCAGAAAATTTAGGGATGCCCTCCTGAATCCAAAAATCTGGTTTTCCTTAACAATAATTTCCAAAGCAACACTGCCCTTAACAAGGTCAAGAGTACATCTATCAAATAGCCAATAAATAAATAAATAAAAAAAAAAAAAAACATTGACCTTACAGCACTGTGTGAAAAAAAAAAAAAAAAAACTATTTGCAGGGCGACCAATTCAGCAAAACCAGCTGAGGAATGAAACCTTACATTTCTTTTAGCTCTCTATGCAGAACTGACCCACTAGAGCAGCCACCTTTTTTTGCCATTTACTTAGTAGTGAGTATAATTTATAAAGCCTACTTCATGAAACAACTCCTGACTCAATACTCATTCATCAGATCTAACCAGTGCATCAGTGTGTTCTCATCAGCCGTGCCTTTGTTTCAGCTGTGGCCCCTGTGGAGCTTAATTTCAGCGTGTGAATATCTTCACCCGTGAGCGGCAACAGTCGGCCCGAGGTTGAGAAGTTGTGGATTATGAATAATACAGAGACAGAAGAGTCATATTTCCCCTGACACAGCCTCCCCTTTGAGTATTACACCCATTTGCACTATAAAGTGAGCAAGAGGAACACTTGTTATCGAGATGAGGTAGACCCTGTGTGTGTGTCGCTGTCTGTGTGAGGGAATGAGAGAGAGAGAAATAGAGCATTGTGCTCCATTCGCTCAGCTGGAGACTATTCTAGCCAACATAAAAAAGAAAAATCCTGCCTAAAATAAAGAGATTTCACAAATCTCAAAATTCATCTGTCACTCGATTGAAGCCAGCCAAATTAGCCAGATGCCAACATGGACAGGTTGCATGGCATCGTGGAAAACCATGGACAAAACTGTGGAAGGTGAAATAAAAAACAAGCCAGATTAAATATGCATTTTATTTGTGTGCTGAGCACGATACATATAAATATTAGTTATTTCATAAAATTGGTAATACAGTATTTATTATTATAATTATATTATATTATATTTTTATTATTTGTAAGAATAATAAAAGCAAATCCAATTGAGAACACTGGTTTAGAGGCTGCGGTAAGTGCTGTCATGTCACTAAAGTCTGAGATGCTCTAAAATGGCTGGACTTTTCTCTTTTTTTTTCTGAAATGTATGTTGACCTCGGGAGTGATGCTGGACCTTGGCCATTAATTGAACATTGAGTCCATCTGTCAGTCCATATCAGGAGATATATAATACCAAATCCACTTCTCTGTGTGATGGCCATATGTTTGCTCTGCCTGTAAACCTCACCAGTCAGCAGTGTTGTGCAGCAGTATAGCTACAAATAATGAAGCTATTAGTTTAACAGCATTTCTCGGTTGTATATTTAATAAGCAGGACAGCATTGACAAATACGCACACATTATTTTTTTTCCTGACAATATTTCAGAAACTGACTTGCATGTTTGATATTTGTGTCAACTATTTAAAATCCAACACTACCTCATGAGAAAATGTACAGTAGTTATTTTATGTCTGGAGAATTGGTTAATTTTTACAATTTGAGAAAGAACATACACATTGTCACATGATTTGACCTATAGTGGCCTCCGTTCCCATTTCCTGCCACTTTTTTGTTTTCATGGTTCATAATTCATCTTCACCTGTTCTCTTTTCCTTAGTATTTAAAGGAACCTCTTAAACTCTGCAGACCCGGTACCGGGTCCGAAAATAGCATGCCACATGTTTGTGTCTCATTTGCATATCCTTCCTTATATGGCATTTGCCCAAAAATGGGTTCATTTGAAAGCTTAGAGTGTTTTCTTTACAAAGAATACCATTAATTGGGGTTTTATGATACATAAAGTAGTCAAATTAAGCTAAGAAATATATTTCCCCCCCCCCATAAATTTCCATCTAACGATTGCGAATACGTTTTCGTAAGAATGTGTATTTAAAATATTTTTCACAAAACAGTCAAGTCATATATCACAAGAAAGCTCTCATTCTCAGGAATCTGATGATGTAGATCATTTTATTGTGTGACAATCACAGATCGAATGATCTTCAACAGAATCGCGATGTAAAATTTCTCACCTTATTATTTATACATTTTGCACCGCTTCAGTCAGCCGCAAACAGCCACGCATACCTATATACTCGATATAATCTTTTAGATTAGAATCTCTTCTTTCAAACAAGACCATTTTTACGTTTCTGCGTGCTTCCATTGCTGAGATATAAAGCGTTTTGTACAAGTGCGCAAAAGCGCTCCAAGGGCTGTATTATTGAAAAGCTCTTCAAGTCATATAGACGGGTCTAAATGCCTTTCTTCTGCTATAGACGTCTGACCTCTTTTGTGAAGCGCTATTTGTCCTAATTGCTGTCATTCACAAGTCGTTCCCTCCAATCGAAGGTGTGAATTCAGCACCGCGGGGGTGCTGGAACTGGACAGCGACTGCCCACTCTTTTCCGCTTGTGGAGACGCAATGGTCTCTGGGAAACTGAGTCTTTGGCTGCTTCTAAACAAAGGACACGCGAGGAAAAAACTACTAATGGCCGAAGCTCCGGATTTATAATGCATAATATTCATAAAACAAGTCCTGGGTGGCCAACTTCGCCGTGGAGAGGTCAGGACGCGCATCTGGTAAGCCTATACGCGTGCTACTCGCTTTCATACATTTGATTCTTTATTCTGAGGCTTGGAAGCTTCGCTAGCAATAAGCTAATATGTTTATTTTCATAACTGTGCAGTGTTCGACCGCATCTCAGTGAATGTACAGTAATCCGTACAGTACTGGGGGAATAAACATAAATTAGTTTGTTGACGCTCCGAAGTTCGCGCAAAAGCTTCGGGGAGCTTGTTTACGCTATATAGAAACCGAAACCAAAATACACGCTGATAAAAAATCAAAATATGAAATATGAAAGAGACAGGCGAGGTCTCTCAATCTCTACACGATGCAGAATAGACATAAATGAAACGATATGAAGCTGGAGATTGTGTATTCTATTTTAGATTGTGATAGACCAGATATTTTAATAATTCTATGCATGTCGCTATTGCGCAATATGATTTATTCTCTTTGAAAGACTGTTCAGAAAACCCACACACAAAAAAAGCACATTGTATTGAGATGGTTCATCATATGTGAAACAACATAAATAATACTATTTGTCACAAACAGCAGCTTTTTATGTAACTTCTGAGTGTTTTCTGTCAAATAATATACAGAGATCACATTATTCCATACTGCAAGTGTGCAAAAGATGACTTCATACTTATTTAGACAAAAATTTTATACAAAAATGGTATTATTCCTTCCTTCAGTTGGAATAGAATAACTTTTGCATAGATTAGGATAGAAAGAAATTTCTGTTTTCCTCTAATAGCAGACAGTTGGAAGAATCACAAGACATTGGTCTGAAGTTGCCAGCCCCTTCAATGCCTGAGTTATACCATTTCAAACTTCAGTTTACACAAATAAAATAAAAAAGCGCCTTGTTTTTTTCCCTATTTATTATAACACAGACAGCATATATTGTCATTTTTATCAATTTCAACAGTGTTTTATGTAATTTCAAAGGGTTTCCTTTGAAATTATACCAAACTTTCTGAGCTTACACTGTAGCATTAGTATAGGCAGGCATTCAAAATTAGGTAGGAAAATGAAAAACGGAAATCCCCAAAATAGCATTTGTGCTTAAGAGGTTTAAAGGAATAGTTGAAATAAAAATTCTGTCATCATATACTCACCCTCATGTTGTTCCAAACCCATAAGACCTTCATTCATCTTAGGAATACAAATTAAGATATTTTTGATGAAATCCAAGAGCTTTCTGACCCTCCATAGACAGCAAGTGTGCTAGCACGGCCAAAGCACAGAAACATAGGAAGGACATTGTTAAAATATTCCATGTGTCAGAGATTCAACCATAACTTTTTACGAAGCTACAATATTACTTTTTGTGCACAAAGAAAACAAAAATAACTTTATTCAACAATTTCTTCACTCATGGGACAGTCCTCCATCCCAAATTGGAATAAAAAATATATTTTAGTATTCTTTATTCACAAATGTATTCTCATAGTTTCATAAAAAGTTAGTTTTTCTGCTGTCTGTGAGGATTAAGCAATAAGGTTACATTTGCAGGTTTGCATTTGCATGCATACTGTGTTTTGCTTAGTGAGAAACCTCTCCAAATGATTCAGTGCACTAGATCTCAGAACATTTTAAAATGAATAGTCAGTCAATGAAAACAGTTTAAACCACAAGATCGATTCTTGCAAAACAGCTGATTCAAAAGTGTGATTCATTTGTCTATGAAACGTCATTAGTTCTGATTTTTATAAAACACTCTTATGGTCGTTTGTGAATTCTTATGAATCACATTTGTACATCTTTACATCTTTTTTGGAGTAGTTACTTAGCTAACTAATTCTGGATCCCAGAATGTTCTCTGAACATTTCCAAAACATGCATGTTTAAGGTCTGTTCTTGTTTAGCTAGAAAATGTGTTATTTACAAAACTAAAGCATTCTGATTAGATTTGCAGAACATTCCCCTAACCTTCCACTAACGTTCTCCTTACCTATAGCTAGCTAAATTCAACCACATATCTCACCCAACACTGCCAGTGAGTCCTCCCATCTACCGCCTACCTCTGAGTCTCCATGAGTGTGTCCATGTCACATATCATCCCCTCCATCAGACTGTTTGATTGTGTTTTAACTCACGCAGACCCACACACACGCTACACCATCTGAGCTCAGAAAGTCCATTAAGAGCCAGTGATTTAGAGGAGTTTGGCCATGTTTACATTCCTGCCTTCTTGAAACGCTGTCTGAGTGGACAGCTGAAAGTCACACAGTCAGACACTCTCTAAACACACTCACACTTCTCCTGCGCTACAGCCCAAATGGACCCATTTCACCTCTCCCTTCGCCTTCCAGATGGAAGTGTTTGAGATCAAGAATGTGCTAAAAGAGATTTTAGGTCTACAGTACTGGAACTTGTGCCTTTGAATATGAAACATTAATTGCATTTACATATGATAACCGTTGGCACCAAGATCGTGAAATGAGGTCGAAAAAACAAGTGGAAGAAGATAAAAAGAAAAGAGGAATGAAGAAAAAGAAGAAAATTGAGGTTTTTTACTCTAAAGTTGGACTGATTTTATAGTAACATGCTGTGTGCTCCTCTTAAATGTGCTTCTCATAGGAATTTACTCGGAGCATGTAATTGCTTTTGGCACGTTAGAACATACGTCCTATCCAAGGAGGCACTGAATAAATTATGAAGCCCTGTTTTTCCATCGTTCATCTTTAAAATCTGTAGTGGAGTGCTTGAAACGCTCTAGAATCACCCTCTGGTCATGTCATTCCCGTGATCTGAACAAATCCTCCACATCTGGAATAAAACCAAAGACGGGAATGTGGGCTCCGAAATCTAGTTCACCCAAAGAAAGCATTCTTCTCTTTGCAGTCCTCTCATTTTAACACGAATATTCTCGACTTATGACTAATCTTAACTAAATAAACATGTTCTCGCCAACAGTGCTGGGAGAAAACTGGATGGAAGCGTGGCCTAATCTTCACTTTTACATGAAAACAGAACTGCTTTCACTCTAAATAAGCACGAGCTGCCCCAAGGCTCTCTGGATAGTAATTATACCGTTCTGTATAAGGCAGCACAGCTGGGAACGGAGCGCATTCAATTATTATATCAAACATTAATTTTTAGCCCATTACCTAAACTATAGACTGCATATCCTGAGTACACCCCCTCACGTAAACCCTCAAAAATTAGCTTTTCTACTGAGAAAATTTACTTAAGTGCCATAAATCCTCACAAATACAGATTAGTCCTGAAGAAAATGCAGACTTTCCGAAATCCCTCACAACATGACAATGACTCCTTACTCGGAGTGACAATGAAGCAAAACCTTCTTTAAATGAAGCAAGAAGTGCATTTACCTGTGGTCCTCACCCCTAAACACTCCTTCTTTTTTTTTCCCTTTTTTTTTTTGCTCCACGCTTCATCAGGTCCGAGAGAGGTCCGTTTATTTCACTCGTCAAATCACTCACTCATCTGGTTTCCATGGTTTCAGCAGATCATCCTCTGTTTGAGGCCAGAGATAGTCCGTCAGCATTATGATGGGCTGTCACACGAAAGAATATGGAAGAGTATATCTCAGATTGAAATAATAATAATGCCTGTCTATCATCATAAGCCTCCTGATGAGCCTCGGCACTTCCTGGGTTTCAAAATGTCACACTGACTTCCTGTTTGAAGCTAACACGACCGCTGCCCACCAAAAGAGCTTAACAGATATTCTAGTGATCCAGTCAATACAGAAAACGGTCTGATGGTATCCCGAAACAGCTTGATGGTGAACAAAGCGCAACGGAGATGTCTTGCTGTTTTTAAGCAATTGATTGTAAAAAGTTGTTTCCAACGAATCCGCTCCACCAAAATAGAAAATCACTTGTTTGTTGTTTTTATAAATTGGTGGAAAGACCACAAAAAAGTCTTACATAATAATCCAAATAAAAATTAAACTGGACATGTACTTTTGTCAATCAATCAATCAATCAATATTATTCTTGATGTCTGATGTAAATACAATTTATTTTATTATTGTTTTGTGTTTATGGGGTGAGCTGCTATTTAACTTAGCATTGTAGTTTACAAACAGCATGGTAATTTTGAGATACATTCTGCTCTGTAATTTTGTATTACAGAGTCCACAGTTCTTGGAGGAAATATATAAATGATGCAACAAAATCCAGGTGACACATTTCACCGCCATGCGCTATTTACCATCATACCGCCCAGCTCTAATATAGTTCATTAGCCTAACTTGCAGCATTAATATACTGTAGAATTAAATTGGTGTGTGGTCACAGGTGTGTGACTTCCACAGATTTCAGAGCCTGAACTGTAGATTTTATATAAAAATCCTTTTTCGCTTGCAGGTATCCCCTGATGAACTCCCATCTGAAAGATCTTGTTTACCTAAAAACAAGCTTTTAACCTGTCCTCCCTGTGCCCTTCTCTTTATAACAGATAAAGAGAACTACACAGATCTTTACAGAATACTTGCAAATAGAAATGCACATTTAAAGGTTGATGGGAAACAGCAGCTCACTCATGCGTGAGGCAAGCAAGCAAATGGCTTTTCCGGATCTACAACATGGTTTTTCTATTCTCCATAACAGTTCATTATTTAATATTTCTCTTGGCGGCAGAATCTAACTACTCTGTTGCTGCATGCATAACCATATTAACCCTGTAAAGCCTGACATGTCAGGTAACCTTAAGATGCTTCATTTTGAATTACTTATAACACTATACAAGTTTTGCTTATGTTTACTTCATATAAAAAAGTAGCCTTTTACTAAAAAATTAACTACCAATCAAATGACAGAAGGTAGGCTATGTTTTAGATTGCATGCAAGAAGATTTTCAGCAATTTTTTGACCATGTTAATCATTTGGAGGAGTTAGAAATTCATAAAATACTAGACAGTTGGCTTTATAGGGTTAAAGATGTTGTGGCTCTTCAGTGGCAACGATACGGGAATCATGCCACAGCGGATCATCTAAACTGAATTGTTTGGATCCGGCTGGGAGCGTGTGGCCGATCGGGGCTGCTGGGGTATTGTCCTGCAGGAGAACCGCAGGATCCCGAGTGCACGGTTGTAACCCCGCAGCTCTGTCTCACATACATTAAACATCAGCTGCCACTCAAACTTTAACTGCAGGTTCACAGTGTAATTGCTTCCTATTTTAGTGAGGTTGATGCCAACTGCATAGCAATGAGACAACAGCTGCACACGGACACACATGCACGCTCAAGCATACACAAGCAGTCACGTGTTCGCCCGGGCGCTTTCTCGCACACTCGATTTCCCTCTTGCATACATGTGCAGACGCTCACAATTACAGCGAGCTTTCATTAACATTGATTAATGTAATGCAACTGCTCCTTGCGGTGACAAGATCTCGCTGTCAGGAGCGCAAACGGGAACATTAACCATGAATACTTAATTCAAACCGAGTCCTACCCATCTTATCTGGGGTCAGACATTTAGTCAAGCAAGCTGGAAGCAGTTATCAAAGGCTGATGCTGATCTGGGATCAGATGAGTGGCCTCCACACTGTTTAAACTAACTGATGGTGGATCTGATTTAGGATCAGGCTTAAGGGATTTGAGACTCTAGTGAACAGTGAGCACTCATCCTGGCAGGATTCTGTGTGCAAGAGTTTGATCATCTCACTATTACAGAGAAAGATGAAATTCAATGGAGTAACAGTTCACTTGAAGCCTGTTTAATGCATTAAAAAGGGACACCAGCAGGATGGCTGAATGATAGCGATAATATATCATATTTAAAATGTTAATAATTAATTATATTTAAAAAAGGTAAAAATATAAATGAAATGCTAGTTGTAAAAAGTTTATATTTTATATTTTGAATGGTAGTGTGATAAGAACAACATCAAAGTTGTATATTCTCTTTTTATTGTGTTTGGAACAACAAAACTTAATTAGAAATATAATAATAACTGGGCCTTTAAAGATGTAATTATAATAGGCAAGTATTATAGACTATTATAACTGAGTTCACTATGAAAAGATACAATAATTACACTGTTTATTATGAGGCAATATAAAGCATCAAGGATTATTATAATACACATGCATGTATAGATTTGAATTAAAGTGGTGATAAAAGGTTATATCCTATAGAGATTATAAATTCAATGGTGATGTCCTTGATGAATAGTTTTCCATTGAGAAAGGAAATGCTAAGTCACTATTGCATATAAATTCCCAGCCATACTCTGACCTTGGGTGTCTCTGTGTGTGTAAGTCTGTATGTACCTACTTAACAATATTTTGGGGACAAATTTGTACCCAAAACTGAGCTAAACCTGACAAAATCTCCAAAAACCTCCATTTGTGGACTTCCTCATTTGCAAAAGTGAGTCAGTGACTGAGTGAGTGAGTGACTGAGTGAGTGACTGAGTCGGCGACTGAGTGAGTCAGTCAGTGTGTGAGTGACTGAGTGAGTCAGTCAGTGAGTGAGTGACTGAGTGAGTCAGCGAGTGAGTGAGTAAGTGACTGAGTGAGTGAGTGAGTGAGTGACTGAGTGAGTGAGTCAGTGACTGAGTAAGTGAGTGAGTCAGTGAGTGAGTGAGTGAGTGAGTGACTGAGTGAGTGAGTCAGTGACTGAGTAAGTGAGTGAGTCAGTTACTGACTGAGTGAGTGAGTCAGTGACGGAGTGAGTCAGTCAGTGAGTGAGTGACTGAGTGAGTCAGTGACTGAGTGACTGAGTCAGTGACTGAGTGAGTCAGTCAGTGAGTGAGTGAGTCAGTGACTGAGTGAGTGAGTCAGTTACCATTTAGATAGCTAAGTAAGTGAGTGAGTGAGTCATTGAGTGAGTGAGTCAGTGACTGAGTGAGCCGGTGACTGAGTGAGTCAGTCAGTGAGTGAGTGACTGAGTGAGTCAGTGACTGAGTGAGTGAGTGACTGAGTGAGTAAGTGACTGAGTCAGTGACTGAGTGAGTGAGTGAGTGAGTCAGTGACTGAGTGAGTCAGTCAGTGACTCAGTGAGTGAGAGAGTGAGTGAGTGAGTCAGTGGCTGAGTGAGTGAGTGAGTGAGTGAGTGAGTGAGTGAGTGAGTGAGTCAGTGACTGAGTGAGTGAGTGACTGAGTGAGTCAGTCAGTGACTGAGTGACTGAGTGAGTCAGTGACTGAGTGAGTGAGTGACTGAGTCAGTGAGTGAGTGAGTGAGTGACTGAGTCAGTGAGTGAGTGAGTGAGTGAGTGACTGAGTCAGTGACTGAGTGAGTCAGTCAGTGAGTGAGTGACTGAGTGAGTCAGCGAGTGAGTGAGTCAGTGACTGAGTAAGTGAGTGAGTAAGTGAGTGAGTGACTGAGTCAGTGACTGAGTGAGTGAGTGACTGAGTGAGTCAGTCAGTGAGTGAGTGACTGAGTGAGTCAGTCATTGAGTGAGTGACTGAGTGAGTCAGTCAGTGAGTGAGTGACTGGGTGAGTCAACGAGTGAGTGAGTAAGTGACTGAGTGAGTGAGTCAGTCAGTGAGCGAGTGACTGAGTGAGTCAGCGAGTGAGTGAGTAAGTGACTGAGTGAGTGAGTCAGTGACTGAGTAAGTGAGTGAGTCAGTGAGTGAGTGAGTCAGTGAGTCAGTGACTGAGTGAGTCAGTCAGTGAGTGAGTGACTGAGTGAGTCAGTGACTGAGTGAGTGACTGAATCAGTGACTGAGTGAGTGAGTGAGTGAGTGAGTCAGTGAGTCAGTCAGTGAGTGAGTGACTGAATGAGTCAGTGACTGAGTGAGTGACTGAATCAGTGACTGAGTGTGTGAGTGAGTGAGTCAGTGACTGAGTGAGTCAGTCAGTGAGTGAGTGTGTCAGCGAGTGAGTGAGTGAGTAAGTGACTGAGTGAGTGAGTCAGTGACTGAGTAAGTGAATGAGTCAGTGAGTGAGTGAGTGAGTGAGTGAGTAAGTGACTGAGTGAGTGAGTCAGTGACTGAGTAAGTGAGTGAGTAAGTGACTGAGTGAGTGAGTCAGTGACTGAGTGAGTCAGTCAGTGAGTGAGTGACTGAGTAAGTCAGTGACTGAGTGAGTGACTGAGTCAGTGGCTGAGTGAGTGAGTGAGTCAGTGACTGACTGAGTCAGTCAGTGAGTGAGTCAGTGACTGAGTGAGTGAGTGAGTGACTGAGTGAGTCAGTGACTGAGTGGGTCAGTCAGTGACTGAGTGACTGAGTGAGTCAGTGACTGAGTGAGTAAGTGACTGAGTCAGTGACTGAGTCAGTGAGTGAGTGAGTGAGTGACTGAGTCAGTGACTGAGTGAGTCAGTCAGTGAGTGAGTGACTGAGTGAGTCAGTCATTGAGTGAGTGACTGAGTGAGTCAGTCAGTGAGCGAGTGACTGAGTGAGTCAGCAAGTGAGTGAGTAAGTGACTGAGTGAGTGAGTCAGTGACTGAGTGAGTGAGTGAGTCAGTGACTGAGTGAGTGAGTGAGTCAGTGACTGAGTGAGTGAGTCAGTGACTTAGTGAGTGAGTCAGTCAGTGACTGAGTCAGTGACTGAGTGAGTCAGTCAGTGACTGAGTGAGTGAGTGAGTCAGTCATTGACTGAGTGAGTGAGTGAGTCAGTCAGTGACTGAGTGAGTGAGTGAGTCAGTCAGTGAGTGAGTCAGTGAGTGAATGAGTGAGTCAGTGACTAAGCGAGTGAGTCGGTCAGTGAGTGAGTGAGAGAGTGAGAGAGTGAGGAAAAGCAGTTGATTAAGAGAGCGTGGAGAACTGTTTACAACCCGATATTTTAGTGTGTTTACTGCAAGTATGTGTAAGCTAGAGATACAGGGTGGCAGGAAAAAGAGAAGGAATTATCAGTATTAATTTGTGATTGAAGTCTCCTTTATCAGTCCTCTTTATCGATTGTTAACTCTTCCTGCAGCTTCCGATGAAGTAAGTCGATTATTTACTTGATTTTATTGTGGCGGGAAACAGGAGCTCGACAATCTGCGCAGGGTCCCTCAGAGCACACGTGTAAGACACAACAGAGTTCTGCACAACATACACACACACACACCCTCCTGTATACAAACACATGTTCATGGGTTCCCCCTCCTCTTCCTCCTGCCTCCATGAACACACTCAGACACGGCGGGGAATGGTGTAACCAACAGCAACGAGCAGAGCGGGGAGTTGAGAGAGCCTTGTCACACTTTTGGTTCTCATGCCCATGGGATTGTTTGTCGTTCTCGCGCTCTCTCTGAGGAAGATGTTATTCATTTTGACAGGATTATAAAAATAAATAATGAGGTGGAAGTTTGTTAGAAAAAGCGGAACCATCTCAGAGGCCCTGAAGTATGTGCGAACAGTGTGTGTGTGTGTTATTGTACAGGAATCCTGCAGTTTTACAGACTGCCACTACAAAAATTGTTTTTTGCAAAATGTATAGTGATGGTGAGTGTGGTTTTCTTCTTTTTGTTTTTCAATTGTGATAAATATTAAGATGCTTACAGCCAGGGATATTCTTGCACTTTTTGGGGGTTGGGTGGAGAGACAAGATAGATAAAGATAAAGATAAAGATAAAAAGAGAGAAAATGAAACAACTATAGGCCCTCTCCTAAATGGCACAATTTTTTTTTTTTTTACAATTTTAAATTTTAGTTTACAAGGGCACTCATTAGCACCTCCTATGCAGCATTTATACACACTTACATGTATTTATTTATTTTATTTGTATTATTATTATTTTTTTCATCCAAGGCAATTTTTTTGACAAGAATAAGGTACGGTCTAAAATCTAAACACTGTAATAAATAAATAAATTAATTAATTAAATGTATTAATAATAATGTTTTACTAACTCTGTATGCTTGTCTTGTTTTCCATTACAAATTGCAAAATATTATGAAGTCAAGATGCATTTACTTCAGAAGCAAAATTACAAAATTAGGTTTATCTGCCGATGGGGTAAGAAAAATAACTTAAGGTTTGAAGGCAAAACATGTTTATTTCTCTTATCTCACTGGCAGTTGTTTTAATCGTAAAGTGGTTGCACTTTATTTTACAATACGTGTACTAACATGTACTTATAGTGTACTTACAGTGTATTTATCTAAGAAAGTTCTGGTAACACAAGGTAACTACATGGGGTAGGGTTAGGTTTAGGGGTAGGTTCAGGGTTAGTACCTAGTTATTACATAGTTATTGTAATTACTATAATTAGTACATAGTATGTACATGAGGAACAGAACTGTAAAATTAAGTACTACTCGTAAAGTGATTCAGTTTTGATAGATTTTTCTGAAATCAGGATTGACTCGTCTTTTGTATCTTGCTTTTTAAGTAAATGTATATTAATTTAAGAATATTTAGATACTTGGAAAATAAGAAAAAAAAAGTAGAGTAAAGAAAATGTACATATTTTGTATATACATAATGCATTTTTAATGACTTTAAAGTATAAACAATACTGTATATGTCATGTATTGTAGTATATATCCCTTTTTACCTACTAATGTGAGAAAACTCTGCAATAGATCACATATTTAGTAAAAAGAGTACTTTTGCGCAATTTATTTATCTTAAACTATGAACAGCCTTTCACTGTTAATGACTCTGCAGTCTGAAATGAGTGTGCTTAACCAAAGTGTCTCTCTTGTTTGTGTTTTATGTGA